>NW_026261535.1:0-304897 GCF_024610245.1 Lodderomyces pseudojiufengensis
AAAAAAAAAAAAAAAAAAAAAAAAAAAAAAAAAAAAAAAAAAAAAAAAAAAAAAATATTTAATAAAAAAGCTGAACCTGAAACTTATTTTCTTTTACGAATCAAATGTTTTTTACTATTTAATAATTCATTAGTGTAAGAAATCTTACAATTTCACAGTGATTGAAGCCCAAACATGTATAAATTAAAACTAAGGCAATCAGTTATAGATGATCAATTTCTATTTTTAAATAAAGGGTATTTAAACTTTAAAAATTAAAGTAGTAGTATTGTTTTTTGTGTTTATTGTTCACATAAATTTGTTTTTTTTTGTACATGGTTATCTGTACTTTTACTTACTTTTACTAAACAATATACTGTATAACCATATGTGAATTATTACATCAGTAGTAATCAAAAACATTACGATGATTGCGTAAAAATTATTTTGTTTATTATAATTTTTGATGGGTGTTTTTATAATAATCGTATATTATTTTGATTTAATAAGGGTGATATAAACAATTTGTCATGACATTTTGATGGTAAGCTACATGAGCAAAACGAAAAGTAAATGAGTTAGCTTGTGAAACTATATTTGTTTTGGTTTCATAGTTTGTTGTTTGTTGTTGTTGTGATGAATAATTACTTATTTAGTTAAAAATGAATTTTTAGTCCTAATTTTTAGTCCAACTTAAAACTAAAAAAATTTGATCTAAAATTGTAAGTAAGAAAGAGATAGAGCGAAAAGTCTACCTGAAAAATTCAATCGGAAAGAAGAAGATTAAAGATTAAAATTTGAAAAAAGAAAGAAAAATTTTTTGATTTACGTTCAAGTTTCATATTGTTCAAAAATGTTATATTGAAATCTTATACGTAAATCTTTTCAATACTCCGATATTTTACCCCAAATTGGTGAGAAATTTACACAGTTAGTCCCACAATCGTCCTATAAAAAAAAAAAACCAATCAACATACTATGAATGTATACCATCTAATTTAATATTTTATGATTTTCAATCTACAAATGTGGAACTGGTTAAATTTTACTTGTTGAAAATTTTGTGAGTATGTATTGTGAAATTTCAAAGATTGGTAGTGTAAATTGGTTCAATACACCCAATATATTTAACTAACACAAATTTGGAACTAATCGTAGTGGCATCTGTAGAAGTAATATAAATAGAAAAAGTAGTTAGTTGAAACTAAGTTTTTTAGGTAGGTAATGCCAATGGCTTTTTAATGCTTAAATAAGATAAATCAAGTTAGAGGTGGAAATGAAAAAAAAAAATTATTATTAAATAAGATATATGGCATTGCGTAATTACTTTGTATTTATATATCATACGTTTTGCCCTAGATCTATAGATCGTTAAATTTCATCTCAATCAGTCAAGATCATAGATTTTAAATAATTCAGCTAACATTTCGTAAAAAATAAATATGACATATTTTTATTCACTATTGAACTTCTTATAATTGTCTAGTATTTTCTAAATCTCAGATCTATTTAAAATATTTTTAAGATTTTGAAACGATTATGAAATATTATATTTACGAACAACCTGGACCAATTATATTAAATAAAGGGATGAAATTAATTTTAGTAGATAAACTATAGTTTTAGCTGTGTTTATGTGGTAATATTTCACTTTAGTTGGCTCTAATTTGCTATTAAATATTTCATATTAGTAGATTCATAGACTAATTGCAAACTAAATTATTTTGCATCAAAATTTCTCTAAATTAATTGGTCGTGATATTGTTTTTAATTTTAAATCATTTTATTAAATCTTAGATTAGTTGTTTACAATTTCTATAAGAAGAAGGTAGAAAACATTCTTTAGTAGTTAGTTTAAATTTGTTTTTAGTGAGACCAGCAAATTAAATGTTTGAACTAAAAATAAAACTATGAATAAGTTAGAGCCATTTATTATTAGTATTGAAAATTTGGGTATTACATGAAATAACTTGAAGGTAATAAACAACAAAAATTCATATGAAAGCAAACGAAAGAGGGGTTATTGATGTTAAATTTTAAATCACCTCCTCAATAAATGCGAAACAGGTTATTCAGAAAAATTTCAACGGTTTTTTTTATTAATTTATTTCTTTCGATGGTATGTATGTGACTTAAAAAGTAAGAAAATACTTTGCTGAAAAATGAAATTGAAAATAGTATGAAACATTATCATAAAATAGAGTAATATGGCTAAAAATTTTGTAAATATCATTGGTCAAATCGAATTGAATCGATGTAGAATACGAATCATGAATTTGGCATTCCTCCTCAAACAAAAGTTTGTTTGAAATTAAAAATTCGATTACTCAAACAAATCTTACGTCAGTTTTTGCATTGACCTTGATCCTTGAAACATAGAGGCGAAATTGTACTGATAAATAATGATGGGTTTCAATAAAAAATTTTTAATTTTCTAACCATTTAAATCGTTAAAAATTACATACAAATTATTGAAAATTTGAAATTAAACATTTTGGAACAAATCATCTTTATTTTGCAACAAACTACAAAAATGAAAAATGTAGCATTTATACCACAGTTTGACTCCTCGAATCCAGTATCATTGTAACTTTCAAGTACTTTTCCAATTCCGTCCCTAAAATGCCTTTTGAAAATGATTTTTGTCATGTTTTATACATTTTATTCATTTTTGTGTTAAACTTTTCTTCATTTAACAAAACCTGCTCATTTGCAAATCGTGAAAGCGTAAAAGAAATCACATAACACAATCAGAATAATGTTTGTAAGTAGTCATACGGTAGGATCATGAACTCCGAATAAATATTAATTTATCGGAAATATTAATTCACTCGGAGTAAAAGTATATCGCCTGATGTAAGTGAAGAAACAGTTTTTTTTCATCGAAAAACTTTCGTTTCAAAAAATTAGACTATAAAAATAAATCCTGACACACATAATTAGGAGGTTAAAATACAATCAAAGGTTTAAAATGAACAAATTTGTGACTTACTAAATTGATAAACGATACTTTACAATTTTAATAAGATTCAAGGGGTAATTTTGACATGGGTTTAAGGTGTACTAAGATCACTAAAAAGAATATCATCTATCGTAAATTTTGTTAGATAAATTAATTTAGTAGGAAGCATGAACTAGTTTGATCGCTAAGTCATTTTTTCTAAAACATTTAAATCATAATCTAAATCAGATAGTTTTGAATGCCATTATTTTAATATTGTTACCATGTAGTATTAATGGAGTATTTCAACACAACTTTTCTGGTTATGACGAATACATTGATCTGATCGGAGTAGAGCAAATGAAGTGGGAACACGCCCGGCAAAATGCTCTCAAAACAAAATAATATTGGACAATTTTGTGATACAATTGATGCTTCATACTTTGAATTGGGCAGTGTTATATTTATTATCATAATAGTATTATTTGTTCGTATATGTAGTATGCATTTGCTCATACATTTACGCATTGGTAGTGAGGTAATTATAAGCGTGAACTCTTCTATTATCAAAATAGTTGAGTAAGAGAAAATTTGTAATAACATCTGATTAATACTATTTGAAACCAAGTAATTAGCCACAACAAATAAATATTTGCTTTAAATTTTTCATAAATCTGAACAACTCACACATTTAATGCTAAAATCATCAACTTTTACAAGTCTAATTCTGACTTTCGAATTGTAATTTTAATTAACAAATTATTACAATCAAACTTAAGTAGTCGTATTCGCATTTCGTGACGCAAAGCTTAAGGATCTTGGGTTTTTAAAAATGCATGAAAAGCAAGCGATCGTAAATCACTTTTTTTATTCATAACAAGGGTTTTTTATAGACTTATCTGATCAATCAAGTCTATATGTATTGCAATAAAGATTTCACGATATGTATCTCAACCTATTATTTATGGTACATTTATGATTCAAAGTATACCAATTTCACATGCATAGTGGGGTGACCATAAAAACTGAAACTTATGTTAATCTGTATTTGCAAATTTCTGACTTAGATGAAAACCTATTGTAATGATCAATTATCCCAACTAAGCAAATATGTTAATGGTACGCTCTATAATTAGACCCAACTCATCTTATTTAGTACATCGTAATAGTAATAGTACTCACAAAATGGATATAATACGGAGCTTTAAAGAGAAAGGTGTAACTTTTAAGATATTTACTCAACAACTAAAAAATATGAAGCATACTGAACCAACATTAATAATTCCGTGTTTGTTTCTTAACCCGATTGTAGCAGCAGAACATAATTTTACTCCAATCTATCCATTTTATCAATCCACCTATCTCTCAAATTTTGTAACTTTGATGTGAGCTGCTTAAATAATTCCGCGTTCTTATTGTTTTATAAATTTGTTAGAAAACTATACTTTTAAAATTTCGTTTAGAACTTCATCCCCCACGTAAAATTGCAACTAAACAAGAAGAGACACAAAAATATTGATTCAATCTTTGCTGTTTTTTTTTTTTTTATTATCTCACGAAACAATGAACGAATTGAATCAAAAAGTTAAAAAGTATCAGCAAATATATCTATTGATTGAATGAAATAAAAAGACATTTCGTGTCTTTGGCGCATCACAAAACTCAAACTCATAATAATAATCTGAAATTTCTGTTCTGACTTAGATTAATATTATAATAAACTTTAGGCAAATTTCATGAAAACAATAAAAACTTGATTATTAATTTTAGTATCATAACCATTATAAATTTAAAACGGCAATGGATGAAAATTAAAATATTAAAATATTAAGAAATCCGTAAAATTATTTTTCCATCTTTTCATGATTTCCATTAATTTTGTTGAATAATACCAAGTACTATGATACAAATTCATGAAATTATTTTTAATTAATATAATAAAATAGTGTCTTAAAGACTTCATGTAATACGAAAATTGATTAAAAATCATTGATGGTTTTAGCGTGGTGAAAAATACTAAAATTAACTCCATGCGGACTAAAATTTTAAAAAATTAATAGTCAGGTTTGCTAACCACTAGAGAAATAAACTTAATTTAAGTTTTAGTCAAATTTTTAACCCGTCCTTATCTGATTGATCAATTGTTCAATCGTTCAATCAATTCAATGTAAATTAGTTTGTTTGTCTAAAATCACGTTCGGTTTCTGAATGGAAATTTTAGATTTTGGTGAAGTGTCATGATTTTGAAACGTTTTTAAGGTTTTTGTATTCATTTTGCATGCGAATGTGAATGGTTTCATATTATATGACACGCAAGATACAATCAACTCCATGGTATGAAAATGAGAAAATTTGAAAAGCTCAACCGTTAAAAAGGCCATTAATTTTGATTTCATACATTGTGAAATCACTGCTTGTATTTGAGATTTTAGCTGAAACACTATATTTTAGCTAATTTAGTTCTTTTGCTTAATTTATTTTTAGATAATATTTTAGTTTAGTCAACTCCATGTGTTCTTCTATTTAAAGTTGTTCCAAAGAAATCTCAATACGAGAAAGATATAGAAATTAAGCATGAATGAATGAATGTGAGACTTTCTCAATTCTTGGTTGAATAAAACTTTCATTAAAATTTCAAAGTTTCACATATTATAGTCAAGATTAATTACTTTTTAAGGGGTTTTCTTATAAAATTGAAACTTGAATCACAGTGCAGGTCATGATTAATTCATAAAGATTACTTGAGCAGTTACAACACACAATCAAGCGGCACTTCATCCAGAATACCAACAAATTATAGAAGTTCAAAGTACAAAGACTAAAAGATTTATAAAACTTTATTTCATCAAAATTCTGTTTTGATTCATTTAGTTTCAAGTTACATCATATCTTGCAAAACAAAATTTAATCAGATTGAATTTTAGTCTTGTACTAAATTTAGCTAAAATCAACTCTTCGTCAACGATGTGATTACATATGACTTTCCATTTAACTCGTAAATCACTAATTTTTTGATTGATTTTAATATAAAGTCACATAACTTATCATTATTTGCAAGTGTAGGATCTTCTTATTTCTGCTTTAGTATAAATATCTTAAATTCTTGAAGAATTGAAACCGCTTAAGTTTTTATTGGCTGTTTTTAAAGGTACTGTTGTAAGTAATTTTTAAGAAGACCCATGTGTAAGTTTGGCATTTGAAAATAATTCATCTTTTAACATTGGACATTGACCGAAAGCTGATCTCTCACCGTTGAAAAATCTAATCAACATTCTCAAGGTTGGTATAATTAGCTTGATTTTTGTTGTTGCTTTACTAATAATCCTGAAATAATGTACAAGAATTGAATAGTATCTCACGTTTGAATTTTGTTCGAAAATTATCCTCCTTTATCCAAAGCTGTATCTTCACTTGAACTGTTTTTTTTACTTTAAACTCCATTGAATGAGGTAATTTAGCAGTTTGTTAACGTAGTGGTAGTTAATTTTAGTGAATCTGGTTGAAATTTTTATTAGTTGTATTTTTGAGTGTATTGTTTATTGATTTTAGCACCAAACTTTTTTAATTAATTCACATAATTTCCTATATGAACAGTTAGATTCACTCATATTTTCACTATATCCATTCGTTCAAATTAAATTTAATCATTTGCAAATCCTAAGAAAGCTTTGTCAAATGAGGTTTGTTGGATTTTTTGTCATTTAATATAACCTATATTTTTTTTGCAAGGCCTTCTATCAATCCAAGAGCAAACAAGTTCATAGAAGGTATTAAACCTGTAATAATACTTTAAATTCTATGAAGAAGAAGATCACAATCGTTAAAAATCCATTTAGTTGACAGAAAATTTGTGGGAAAAGATATAAATGTTTGTTGATTGTCGACGACCGCCTAGCCAAATAAATTTACCATTTCAATTTACTTGAATAAAGAGACGATCAATAACCCATGCTACTGCCTGCAATAGTAGTTTTTCATTTAAAAATATTTTGAATTAGAATAAATTACATTACTTATTAATAACATAAAATTACCTGACTATATTCATTATCACATACAAAAAAATTAGCATTTGAATTTTACCAACCTTAGACTAAGATGAAAGTTCTGAGCAGCTCATGTTCTTATTTGGAATCTGGATAATCGAAAAAGACGTTGTTATAGGGTGGATTTCTTTCGAACAGTGTTGATCATGTTGATAATTTGCAACCATTTATGCCATGAACCGAAATCATGTATTATACCATTAATAAACAATTTATGAAAAACAAAATTTATTGACATGGAACTACGGATTAAGAAACTGAAATATCAAACATTTTAATAGCGATTATTAATTTCAAATAGTTTCACAATGTATGATTTGGTTTTAAGTTTGAATTCAATCGGTAATTCAATCAAGAAATGAGACGTCTTGAAAACTAATCTTAATACAATTTGGTACCTCAATTAAGATATGAGACTCTTAAATATTAGTCATAATCCAATGAAGTTAACAAAAAACTAAGTCCCCAATCTAGCATAATCCATTAACCTTTCTGCACTATTGTCCATTGAAAAGATTCATCACAATTTTAGGTGGTATTACTCGAAACCGTTAACGCACACAAATTTAAATTGTTTCACATCTACTGATCGAATACTTCAATGAATGTATTTGATTAGAGTCATGGAAAACATTAAAGCTTAAAATACTAAACATTAGGAGTTCCAGCTCTTTTTGAGCTGCTTAGCATGAAATGTTTTAATGTTACATGGGTAGAACTTATAGAGATATGACTGATAGAGATATGTCGAGAAACAGACACATGGAAAATTAAGTAAAGGTACATCAACCGAAAAAGATCCACATACATTACACCTTTTACAGTTACGATGTGTTATGTAGAAGAGAGCCTATTGTTATTATCCTTTTGAATGCATTTTTTAACTTTTGCAGATGTTGGTTATGTGATTTAATAAAAAGAAATCAACATTTATGACGTATCTTACAATGTGATACAAATTATGATCATTTAGGTGGCACATCATATTCTTGGTATATACTGACATTTTGGACTTTTGAAACAGACTTGGTGTAGATCATGGTATACAATTGTCAATATTCTGGATGATGTTAATATTCGATAGTACAATATTCCGTAAGAACTTATTGTTTTAGTAAAAGTCTTTTCAATTTAGGATTAAGTTTTGGTACAGAAACGTTTGTTGATATGGTAGTAGATCAATTGATGATGATTTTAGTTAGGAAGTGCTAATCAGGAATCAATCTTGTCAATCTCTTCAAAGTTCACTTTATAAGTCCTCAAGGTTCTGAGTCTAATCCTAACGTGTTTTCAATAATTTAACCGTTCTCGGAGAACATTGGTAACGTACTGAGAAATCTGGCTTCAATAGTAGAAATATCAAGACCTACAAAAATTTCAAAATGAACTATACTATAATATCCATCATATTATCTTCAGATATTTTTAGCACTGGTAATTGATTTAATTCTAATAATCTTGTATACTTGAAGCAATAATCTCAAAAGGGACGTATAATGGAGTTAAAATCAAATAGCCAAGCTGTCGCTACGACAATATTATACCGACAGGACAATCTTAAAGCGAAAAGTAATGACAAAAATATATTTATAACGAAAGCTAAAAGAGAGCTACTTGTGTTTCAGCAAGATATGAGACTAGGATACAATATTCAAATTACTTTGGTTCAAGTTTTTCGGCTATCACATCAGTCTAGAGATTAGATAATTTGCATCATAACAAATTTGACCCTATATCTTTTCAAAAACAAATCCAACGTAAAATCCAAC
Source organism: Lodderomyces pseudojiufengensis (assembly GCF_024610245.1). Lineage (NCBI taxonomy): Eukaryota > Fungi > Ascomycota > Pichiomycetes > Serinales > Debaryomycetaceae > Lodderomyces > Lodderomyces pseudojiufengensis. The sequence goes on from NW_026261535.1 coordinate 8,736, forward strand.
GGCTTCTTTCTCATCTCCTTCCGCACCATATTTATTATCACTTCTTTTCAAACCGTCAATCAAATTTTTATTCAACTTGTTAAAAAAATGTGGAATTTCCAGATTGAAAATATCAACAAAATTCTTTTTATATTTCAAAATTAAGTTGAACTCTTCACATAAAGACCTCAAAGTTTCAAAAGGTACAACATATTCTGGAACATTATCCACCGCATCTTTTAACCAGTATATATATCTGTTACCAAACGGAGGTCTAAACACCCCATCTTCAGGTGGAGGTTTATCAAAAGTAACCGAATATAAATTATTACCAAATTTAGTTTTTCCATCTTGATCCCTATAGAATTGTTTATTTGTAATTTTAGCTTTAAAGAAATCAGACGAAGGAATTGTCCCAATGAATCTTCCCCCGGTTTTCAACGATCGTGAGATGTTTGTTAGCAAAGTTCGGACTTTTTGTTCATTCTCAAATGCATAATGTAGGGCAAACTGAATAGATACTAAATCAACAGGAAAAGTTTTTTCTATTATACCAGGAAAATTTGGCTCTAACATCTCAGGAACAAATTGAGTGAAACAATCACCAGTTGCAAAACATGCTTCAAAATTGTATTTATTTTCGCTTCTATGATGAGTTTTAAATCTGGCTTTTTGTTTGGAGTATCTATCATAAGCTTCACGAACTGAAACATCTGAGATATCTATCCCGATATATTGATCAATCTTAATAAATTCACATTTATTTAAATCACCTCCTTTCCCACAGCATAAATCCAATACAGCAAACAAGGGTGATTTGGTTGATTCATCTTTGACACACTTACCCCAATTGGATAGCAAGATGTATTTGATCGTATTATTGAAATTTCTCAACTTGTATATTGGTGAGTTGACTCTTGAACCTTGTCTTTTCGACTGTTGCGTCCTTTGGTTGTAATGTTGTCTGACTATACTATTGATGTCTCGATTTTCTTTGTCATGAATTTTGCTTTGAAATGTGTGATAATTATCTTTTCCTGATTGTATTGTTGATGGATTGGCTACATCTAATCTCAAATACGGCTGTATCGAAGTATTTTCTTCTTCATCCTCATCTTCTCTTTTTTCATCATAATCGTATCGTTTTTCCATTTCTTGTCTCGAACGTTTTAATCTACTTAGTCTTGAATCCTGCTCTTTTTCCTTTCCTTGATTAGATGATAATGATATTGTCGATGCTAAATTAGATGCCTCTGATCTCGCACCATATTTTTCGTATTTCAAGTCCTTCAATGGCTCTTTTTTCATCCATCCTGGTGTTTCCACTTTACTGTAGGTTGAAGTTGTCTTGACTCCAGTTGCATATTCACGACGAGATATTTCAAGTCTTTCTCTATTACGATCTACTTTAAATTTAGTGCCATCTGAACTATCTCGTTGACTCTTCGGAACATAAGTATCCGTGGTATCGGACATGAATTAATGAATGGTAGGAATATTTAATAATAAGGACCTTTGAAATGATGAAACAATCTAATTTCGCAGGTTGATTTTAGTTTCGTGATAATCACTCCAAAAATCAAAAATCATTACACAAAACATGTCTTTCGTAAACTTAAAGTTCCCATAATAAATTTAAATATGAATTTTATGAAACATTCTAAACAGTGTATAAATATAACTATAAAACTATCTACATGAAGTACATTCTCAACTATAGCTTAACCTTGTTAATTTCTCTATCAAACAAGTCAGTGATAGGAGCAATAAATTTTTTATCGTTTGGAAACAAATGAGCTCCCTCATGAGGAAAAATATGAATTTGATCCTGATTATATAAGTTGGTAACATACTTTGATCTAATTGGAGAAACTATCATATCATTTTTACCATAAACTAAAATTACTTTAGTGTTCATACTTTTACCAAAGCTTTCATTGTTAGTTGGATCTAGTAAATATTTTGCTGGTTCATCTGAAATTTTTACTTCACTTGAATATTGATCCAAATCAGATAAATTGCTGATCCTTTCTTTATTCACTTCAGAATTATCACCATTTTTTGCTTCTGTTAAACAAAACCCAGAAACAAACATACTTATCTTAAATTCTGGATGGGTGGGTAACTTACTTTTCAAACAGTTTGTTACCATAATTGCCATTGCTGCACCTTGAGAAAATCCAATTATTCCATCATAAGGTCCATTTTTATTTAAATAATTTAGTATAAATTCAATTGATTCTTCGAGACCCTTATTGTCATTTGGACCGACATGATTGAACCATCTTACATTATTCTCATTTTCCACAATTTGATCCCAAACTTTATTTGCTTCTTCTTCTGTTGCACCCAAAGGAAATCCTAATTCAGATTTTGAATTTATACAATGACAAGGACTTATATAATCAAGTTGAATGTTTAGTTTCTTCGACAAGACTTTTCGAAACCCAGAAGACTTCCTAGCCAAGGTTGCTCCGCTTTGTAAATAACCAGGCAAACATAAAACTTTTGATATGCCAGACATGTTCTATAAATCCATCATTTGGTTGAAAAATCAATTGTTGCACAAAATGGGTTTGTAAAAGATACAAACAAATATTTTATTCAAGCTGCTTTCATCTTCAAGTTTTACAATCAAGATATGTCTCAGACGTTTCAATTGGACAGATTTTTTGAGGATATAAGACTGGAAATAGCCAAGGAGTATGTATAACAAAAATCAAAATTAAAACTAACTTCAATCTAACGGTTTACTCATAGCATCAATAAAAAAGCATTAATTCAAGATTTGGAAAATGAATTTGACTTATCAATAATACCATATCAATCTAAAATAAATTCATGGATATCTGTGAGTCCAAATCAGTTAAATTTAGAATTCAAAAACACAAATAGCTTTGAAAATGATATACAAGTTAATTTATCACATTATTTGCAGAAACTTTCGGATTTAGATTGTAAAGCAAGTCAGAAAGAAAAATTGACAAATAAATTTATTGAGGACTCCATTTACATTTTACTAGCAAACAGATATTTCTGGATTTTATCATTTTCATTCATCAACGATCCAATAAAGTTAAAATTAGTTACTATAAATGAAGAACTAGGAATAGTGGAGACACCAAAAGAAATTTTTACGGCTTTAAAATTGGATAATATCAATTATCAAATTTATTTAATTTCATTATTAAAATTTATTGATGTTATTGTGAATTATACCACCACAACTGTAATAAATCAGTCAATTGGATCTTCGAATGAAAAATCTTCGAATTATACATTGGGTGTTATTAACCTGCAAATTGTCTCAAAAATTCAAAATGGATTTCTGTTGTTAGACTTAAAAAACGATATTTTGAGAAAAAGGTTCGATAGTTTGAAATACAATTCACAAAGATTGAACAAAATTGTGTACGATTTATCCCTACGGAACTTAATTACTACGTTTGGAGAGGTTGAATAGTTGAATAGACACTCATGTATTTGCATTACATTACGTAGAATTTTTCAATCTTTTACTCAATGGTTCATCGTCTGAGTCAATGATGATTATTTCATCGCTTTTTGGATCGAATGCGAAAGTTCTTTCATAATCTCTTTTAGCTGGTCTGGTTGGACTTGAATCGTTCGAACTAGAATCGTTTGAACTAGAGCGAGACTTTGTATTGACCTCAGATTGAACAGTTTGAATATCAACGCTTGGATTTCCTATATCGGATAAAACATCTTCCACCACTTCAATCAGACCATATCTCTCATCATTATAATTTAGTTGCGACTCGTTGATATTAGTTTCAATTGCACGAGTATCTCCTATCAGATTCAGTGACACACTGATTATTTCATTTTCACCAGCTTCTTCAGTAGGGTGAACAGGATCTCTATCTTCATTATTGGGTGTCAGCTCTACCGTCATATCTCTGTCCCCAGAATCTTCGATAAAATTGATATCTTCCTCATTTGCAGCATTACCTTTTGATTGTGAGCTGATCGATTGCAATTCAATTCCCTCCTTATCTTTCTCCTCACTCTCCGTTATAATTTTTAACTTATCATCTTGCTTTTCAATCAATACACTCAAAACATCATTATATCCATCTTCTTGAGCTTTTAGTCTCGAATCCACATCTCTTCTTCCAATCTTTAACAATTCATTAACCAAAGGAAAAATATCTTTCTTCGCAATTTTCTTTTTTGTACCAGGTGAGTTCATCTGTGCGAAAAAATTAGTATCACTATGATAAAAAGTATATATTTTGAAAAATAAGGTAACTATTGTATCATCAATTAATGAAGTAGGACCGTATCCGTTATTGGATTTTTTAACATCATTCAAAGCATCTAAAAAGCAAAAAGTCGGAATTAATTCGTCAGGAATCTCTTTATGCTCCAAGAAATCAAACATTGATTTTTGATTTAATGAAAAAACCAGGTGAGGTAAGTTGTTGATAAAATTATCTGTAAAAGTGAATGTCTCATCAACATTTACTGCATTTCTAATAATGATACATATTGAAGAACATAGAAGTTCCCAAGCATTGTACAAATTGACCATTATGGAACTTGACCGACGTAATTTTGGAATCATAACTATCAAACTATTCAAGTCTTTCTTTTGCTTCAAAATTTCAATATAGAATTTAATATATTGTAAAGTATACAAAAAGTGCTTCCCAGGTCTCTCTGATTCCGGCTTCCAAATAGACACCAATTGCTTATTAACAGATCTCAAAGATATAAAATTAGACATTAATTTATGTGCACCTTCAACATCATTAAATTCTTCATATAAAATTTGCGCTAGTTTGTGTGTGGGTTTATGCTGCCAATTTTTCTTATCAGCTGCGTCTATTTGTTTCAAAGCAGACATCACCAATTCGTAAAATTGAACTTTATCACTAACAGAAGTTATATCAGTTTCTATCATTGTCGATTTTTTCAAATAACCTAATGCTTCATCCAATGAAATTTGATTTGACTTAACATACTTGTAACACAATGTGACCAAGCCATAGAGCGGCTCGAGAATTGGATCATTCGACTTGGATTTCAATGCCATATCACAGGATCTGCTCATCGTTTCAAGTACTAAGTTAGGTGATTGGTTGCATTTTTTTTGTACCTTGGCTAAGTAATAATAGTCAGTCCAATCTTTATCATTGGACTTAATCGCCAAATGAAGTGCTTGCTTGATCAAATTGAGGCAAAATTTTTTTGTCAAGTCGGTTTTTTCAGAAACATTGATAAAACTTGCACCACCAGGTTTGTTGACAAATTTTGGGTGCGAGTGAACTTTCAATGCTAACATATCCATCGGTTCCATTATGGCTCCAAATAATTCCTTAGCGAATGATGACATCAAACTTGAAACTATAGGCTTTATTCTGAGTTTGGATTTATTGTCCAAAGTGAAATTAATTGCCATAAGATAACAAATTAAAGATTTTCTTTGTAGATTGGCAGTTCCATTTTTCCTATCAGGTACGGTTAATTTATCAGAAGTCCAAATTAAATCATCTTCCACCAAGTAGCCATAAGCCTGACCCATCAAAAACCAACTTTCCATTCTATTGCTTCCACATACCAAATCACTTGTGAACAAGGATATTGCATTTTCGATCTCGACTGCTCTTCCTTGCATATTTTTCTTACGTTGCTTGTAGTTTGAAAAAATAAGTAAACCTTGAAGGTAATAAAGACCACTTGAACCAATTTCTGTCTTTGCTTTATCTAACTCTAATTTTGCTAATCCGTGAAAAGCATCACGAACAAATCTTGGATTAATCCTTGTAGATTCTAAAAAATAATCAAAATATGCCTTATTCCTACCCAACGTTGTATCATTGTCGTAATCTGGGTCATCAAAAACCTCATACATTTCTTCAATCAACACCTTCATGTCATGCTTGGGCACATTTTTTATAGTATTAGTTTTAAAGTATATTGGTAATACAAAGTTAGCTAACTCCAAACACTCATTTTTTTTTAGACCTTCCTTCTTCTGAGTCTCATGCTCAAAAGGGACAAAACCATCAATACAAATACTATAGTGGTATCTGCATTTGATTAATTGACTAATATCCTGATCAGCTCCATCGATATTTGACAAATATTCTTGAGAAGCTCTCAAGAATACACCACCAGCGGCATCACATATACCACTAGCACCCAATTGTGCATGAAATATTTTTATTGCTTGGTTAAGGGTATTTTTTGAATACCGATTTTCGATACAAGCTAAAATCACCACTACTGTTTTTAAAAACAAGTCTTTTAAGGAGTTGTATGATTGTTGAGATTGTGATTTGATAGATGTTTTTAAAGAACTAATACTGCAAGCTTCTTCATGTATTTCAAAATATAAGCAGATTTCAAATATTGGGATCAAGGAAAGCAAAGACATTGACGGATTCATTTTCCAGGCTTGCTTTTCTAATTGTTCGACTAAATATGAAAAGCTGGTGTTGTAAAATCCTATTATTTTGCACAAAATACTAGTTCTTGACTCATAAGTCAAATCTATATATCGCAATGACAACAAATACTTATTGAAAAACGATAAACTCTGCTCAATTCCAACCACTAATTTATCAGTCATATCTAGCGACTTATAAAATTGCATCAATATATTCCATAAACTCAACTTCATATCAAGTGAGTTGGATTTCATAAACAGTCTGATTGAATTAATAGCATCATCATCCACTTCATTTGTTTCGAACAAGATATCTTCAAGTAATTTGATAGCTTCTGAGTTACCTGATCTTGTATCGACTGCTAGGATTTGCCAAAAAATTGTTGATACCGACATAATAGTCAATTGTGTCTGAACATTTTCTAAATTTAATGCATGGAAATTTTTGTAGTTCGGATAATGTATGTTCAAAGTGAATGACGAATAAGATATATAGTTCGAAAAATTCTTCAATGAGTATTGAGCAGATTTGTTGTCATCCATGGATTTAGCTTCTGAATTTTCCTTCAAAATTTTACTCCATTCAAATCTAGATTTTAGTATAAAGATCATCTCTTCATTTTCTTCATTTTCATTAATTAAATTTTCAACAATGCCGGTCCATTTTAATATTTTTTCATTAATTTTCATTAAGTCTTGACACATTACATTCACCACTGCCTTATTTAATTTTTTAGAATTCACCGAATCTTTTACTTGATGCTCCAAAGTGATTGAATTATCAATAAGTATTTCAAGTATACCCATGGCCGTGCTTGCAGGAATATATTGTTTTGACAAATAGTTGTCAAGTTGCAAAACCCAGTCGTTAAAAATTAGTATTAGTTCGTTGTCCCATTTGAAATTCAAAATAGGGGGAGCTGCTGAGGCCAACAAATAATTTATGATTTTTGTTTTGACCGTGATATAATCATCGTCTTGAGATAGTATCTTCAGCAAGTCGTCATTAGTAACTAAAGGTAAGTCAGTGATTTTCTTGTTCTGAGTTAGTCTTTCAAATTTACTGCTAAATCCTTCCAACAATTCTGATAACTTTAAATTCTCATCACTGAACTTTGATGAGTTTAAATTCAATGAATTGAGGTCTTTAGTAAATGTAGGTTTCCAATCATTCATGATGTGGATGAAGTCTTTCAAATATAGGGGACTTGATAAACTCTCAGTTTGAGTGGATGAATTTTGATCTTCCAAATAAATGTCCGATATTTTGGTAATTTTTAGTTCTGGAATCAATGTAGATAACTCAGTAACGGAGTAGTCCAAACCAAGGAAATGAGAACTTTGAAGCTCAATTGCTGGTATGTCAGGTTCAGACTCAACTCTTGACAATCGTTTAGATGTACGTTGTATCTGTTGCTTTGCATCAAGTTCTAATTGTTTTTCTAAGTCATCCATTTTTAATGTTGGTGCATTTGGCTCATTGATTTCGTTTTCTGGAATTTCTTTCTCAATTTCAATGATATCCGGTTGCACTGGTTCTTCCACAATTTCTTTTGTTACGGTCGGATCATCAAGACAGCTTTTGAATGAGATACTCTCCAATGGTTCGTCTGTAAGTAAATATGGATCAAAATATTTGAGCTTCAGCTTCTGAAAGTCCTCCACCTTATTTTCATCTTCATGCTTCTTTATTTTCTTATTAATGGAGATTATAAGGTTATTCCAAGAACGGTTCCAAGATATTTCGTCCTGGTTCTTGTGTCGCAACTTTTCTTGAACAACTTCAAATTCAAGTTTTATCTTTTTTAAAAAGTCATAATTTTTTTTCTTTATCCCCTCCACGGGTTTTAATTTTAGTTGAGACACCTTTAATTGACTGTTTAATGACTTCAATTTATCCTCCGCTTGTTGATTAATCGGTAGAAAACCCAATAAATCATCACTTTCGAACCTGCTACTAAGAATATATTCCAACGTAAATTTTGCTAACTTTTTTTGTCCAAGATAAGTAAAAATGTTATACAATACATCCAAAAGTTTTTCATCTGCTTCGTTGTATAATGTAGCCACACAAAAGTCTTCAATCATGGAATAAAATAAACTTTTGAACTTTTTATCGATTGAAGTATCATTGTCCACTAATTTCTCGATAAGCAGGCTGTGTTTTAAAATATCCATGTACAAGAAACCTCTATTTCTGAAAATCAAATATCTCAATGACTTAACACTTGGTGATAATGAAGAAAGTTCATCTGTTACTTTATTCATTGAACCATTTTGAACTCCACGAATAAGATCTATCTCTTCAAAATAATAGTTTCCAATAATGTCGAGAACAAATAGCTTCTCGTATACTTTATAAGCCTCAACATACTGCTTTTGATTTTGAAGACTTAATGCCTTTTGATAAAGCTCAAATGCTTGTTCTACTTGTAATTCTCTAGTATGTTCTTCTTCTAAATCCTTTTTTGAATTTATGTCATCCAATAAATTAATTGGTTTGAAAGCAGACTATAATTTAAAGTTAGTACAAAGTCTATCAAGTTTAATAGATCTACCCAATGACTATAAACATACCATCAACTATTGCATGTATTACTCATGTGGTTTTGGTATGAAAGTTGGTTTCAAGTAATAAATTATTTAATTGCACAAAATAAAACATTTACAATTAGACGTGAATTATGAGAGATCAACACTTCCAACACGTATACATAATCTATAATGGCATTACTATAATTCGATTTAAACATGAGTCTTAGTATCTATACAAAATAACATGAATCAAAATCAACTATCATTCAATTTCGTTTGAACTTTTTGATTCAGTTTTTGATTGTAAGAGTGGATCTTCAGTAACTTCATCTTCTACAACTTCCACTCCTTCCAAGGAAGTGTCTTCATTAGCTCCCGTATCTGTCTCTTCCGCTTCAATACTCTTTTCAATATCATTAACACGAGATTTTTCTGACACCAAATCCAATTCCAATTCTTCTTTAGTCATTTTCCTTCCAAATCTTACATACCATATAATATGACTTGTGAAAATACCTAATTCTAGTGCAAGTACTACCGCATATAAAACACAACTCATAACATCCATTTTTCCAACTATGACACTCAACATTGAAACAATAGCACCCAATGAGTCCATGGACAAGAAGATAAAATTGATTCCAATGACTCTTCCTTTTCTCTTTCCCAATTCAAAATATGGAGGAATCAAACCTAATGCTAACAAAACCGATGCAATTACACCAATAATTAACATTGGCCAAGTTATTCCTCTTCTATGTAATGGTCTAAGGCCAAAAACCAAACCAAGTTCTAACCCGACACTTACCAATACAAAGGCAGATATACATAATAATAATTTTTTTCTTGAAACATGATGGGGAGGGTAATATAAGGTTTGGAACCAAGTGATCAAACAAAAAAATGTGAATAATTGTGGTTGAATTCTTAACGGGATACTTCCATCAATCCCTAAAAAGTAAATACTAAATGGTACTCCACTAACTGCCCATAAAAACATCATTAAAGGAGGCAAACCTGTACAATCTTTGACTTTGTAGTTTCTAACGATTTGTGGTATTAACTGAACCAGCCATAAAACTGCACCTAAAGCTCCTAGTACATTTTCCGCAACTTCGTTATACATCTTGTTGTTTATCTTAGTTGAAATATGTTGATGATCTTGGTAAAACTTTGTGATCTAATTATTAAGGTATAATTGTTTGGCAATCTTTTTCTGAAATTGTGAATTTTGTTTACCAATAAAAGCTAACTCATGAATTCGATTAAATTCTGCAAATTTGTGATGATCTTTGCTATTTCTTCTTTCTTTATAATTGATGTTCTTTTATAAATCTTATGGATTTTAGATCATTATATATTCAGATCTTCAAATGAATTAAAATAGGATGATGAATATTTTTAACCATAGATTATGAATTAAAATAATCATCTTAATGTAATTATTCTATGTAAATAATGGAAATAAGTAAGTTGCGCTTTCGCAGAATTTAAATTCTATCTTTTTGTGCAATTGTGTAAAATTTTATTAAGGTTTCTTCTATGTATGTAAAAATTTTGTAGATAGCCACACACAATTAATTGCGCATTTGTAATTGTAAAATTGTAATTCCTTCCGTTTCTGGAAATTAATTACGCTTATAGATTGAGAGTGCAAACCTTTTTATAGGTTCAAGACAGTGATCAGTTTTTATAGAAATATAATTTTCAAATTTGATCACTACTTAGCTTAGCTAGATTCTGTTTTAGAGTTGAATGAACAGCATCAGGTGATACTTTTTCGGTAAGTTTCACCTACGGAGGACTTTACCGCCAATTTCATAAAATTGAGCATATGAATTTTACCTTTGTTCTAATTTGAACTTTTTTTCCCACGATTTAAAAAGAAATTTTGAAGATTCGGTTTATGGCAGTTCAAATTAAATTTTTGCGCTTTATTTTTTGTCAATTTGTAAGGACAACCATATGTTTTTGAAGAATGTATTACGAAATAACCATGTCATTTCAAAGAATATTCCTCTACTATTAGTACACAAGAGTATACAAAAGTTCTTTCAATCACTCTCAAACTCAAATTCTAGACCATCGTCCTCATCTTCATCTTCATCTTCGTATTCATTCTCATCATTTTTAAATTCAGCTTCAGAACCAGAACTATCTGAATAAGATATAAACTTACTCATCTGTGACTCACTGTCGTCGCCTTCGCCAATGAATGCATCATCTTGATACTTTGGAGTTGCAGCTCTTGATTTTCTAGTCTTTTCAATCAAAACAGATTCTTCTATATCATTCTCATTACCGTTTTCCAATTCTCCCAACTCATCATCGGAAACAACAAACCCACCACCAATAGCATCGTCTTCATAGTCATCAAACTTTTCAACTTCATGATTTCTTGGTAGATCAACCACAAATCCTCCATCTTCAATTTCTTCTTCTCCATCTTCTGTATTATTCAAAAAGTTTAATTCAGTATCATCTTCAACGGCACCGTGTGTTTTGTTTAACCGTTGGTTCAATCTTAGCTTCAACAAGATATATCTCCAATTCTGCAAAGCATTCAACTCGACCATCAAACGGTTATGCTCTTTCTCTTCTTCTAACGTGTGTTGGATTGTAAGTCTAAGTGCCTCTTCGAAATCTTTCAAAATTACTATACCACCTTCTTTTGCATTTGGAGTATGCTTACTTCTTTGAGTAAAATCAAATGACGTTATTGCCTTTGCAAAATCAATTTCTAATAAATTGGCACATCTTATTAAAAGTTTCATGGTCACTTGATCATTGGTTCTAATTAAAGAACCATTAGGCGGTATCATTGACTCTGTGTATACATCTATATTACCATATTGATTTTTCGGAATGTTTCCATTTTCAATCCTTGGTGGAACATACAATTTGGTTTGAAATTCTGCATAAAGTCGAACATCTTCTTCCTCGTTACTATTGTTATTACTTTTTTTAGATTTTAAAGCTGATGCTCCTAATTTTAAAACTCTTCCTTTCATATACCAAGCTCTAGCTGATCTTAGCCTATATACACTTGACCTTCTGTACACTTTCAACAATTTTGATGATGAATTTCGCGGTCGAAACATTCCGCAAACACTTGACTCGTCTGTTGGATGTATCACTTCGTTTTGTCTCAATTGAGAGTCTAGTGCATATAACGGATGATCCTTAAATGCTTGTATGTTATTGGGCATTCCCTCTGCTAAATCTCGTTCATGAAATTCTTTCTGTTCGTAAATGTCTGCCACGCTTTTAGATTTCTTCTTTTCACAATAATTTAATATTCGATAATACCATTCTTTATCGTCATTTGACTTAAATTCTATTCGTTTCCTGATGGTTTTTGCGTTATACTGATACGAGTATCTTCGAGTTACATCCCTAACTCTACCATATTTATCAAATGCTACAACATAGACCAATTGATTCCTCACGTCGGAGCTAGGTGGCTCAAAACTCGATTTTTTTCTTTTCGAACATACCTCGATTGATTTTGAAACGATCGGATCAACACTGATCCACTTCTTTCCAAATTTGTCCCACACTTCGACCCAAAAGATAGGATAGGTCGAGGATTCAAAACTAGCCGTAGATTTCTTGCCTTCTTTAATTTCAGATTCTGTAATGAGTGTATAATCAGGTGGTTGTAATGAAATGACCAATCTAGCATTTAAACCCAATGACCTCAATAGAGCTACGAATCCTTGAGCTGCCACGTCCCTGCTACCTCTAAAATTTGTCACCAACCTCTTAAACTTCTTTTTTGTAACTATTTCCGCCGACTCTTGCACAACTGACAATTCATTCCATTCTTTTCTAATTAAACCTTGGGCTGTAAGTCTATACTTCGATTCATAGATCGTTATTAATTTTTTAATACCATCCAATAATCGTCTTGATTTTATTGCATCAGAAGACTCATCATCATCCAACAACTTTGATATTTGTTGTGTTACGCATGAATTTTTCAATTTTTTTCCAATATCTTTATCGTTGCACCAAGAATTTCTAATGGCAGCATGTATAATCAACATTACAAGGTACATTTTGTGGATTAAAACTCGTCTCAACCTTTCATCGTTAGATATGAACTTCGCTTTCTTTTTCTTTGAAGGGGACTGTTCTTCTTCCTTTGATTGAATTTGAAAGGATAACAATTCATTTTCCTTAGATTTTGGTTCATCAAAGTCGTACGACGCGTTGGGAACCTCGAACTCCACGTCTTCAAAATCATCCGAATCACCACTTGAATTGTTAGCTTCCTCATAATCGATTTCGGGTTCCATGTCTAATGTAACATCTTCAAAATTATCCGAATCTTGTGAATCATCAGTCGCGTCTCTTTTTACACTTTCATCGCTAATTTCAATAACTTCGGGCAGTTGTTTTCTTCTCCGTTTTATTGGTCTATTCTCATTGTGGGTATTTCTTAAATTTCTCTCATTGAATAGTTCTTTATGTTGAACAGTCGGAAAATTGACCATCTGTTCCTCCAATTATAAATGACGGCTTTGCTTTAACATGAAAAAGTGTGAAAGTATTTTTCAAATCTAATCCATCTATAAGAAGTATTTGGTAAGTTTGAAAATTTTAATTTAATGGGCCAACTAGGTCTATGTCGTTCTTTGAAATGAACAGAATCAGAATGGATTATGGTTTGCTTTACTATAGCTTCACCACTTTTTGTGTCATATTTATTGTAACATCAAAGATTCTGAAAATTTGTAAATTTGATATCTTGTGAGTTAAATAACATTGAAAGACAAAAAAGTTATTGGAATCACGGCATATGTTATCACTTTTTATCTAAAGAGATGAACAAAATATGAGAATATGCCTTACACGACGAAGTCTTGGTTCTTTGTTCAACTTAAATATCGAGTTCCTACGACAAAACTCCACTTTGATACGAAGAAGTTTTGAAAGACTACCAACAAAACTATATAACAAAATCACAGAACAAGGACAAAGCGAACTAAGGCTTCAACCAAAGATGCATTACCTTCCACTATTTGCGAAAGCTATAGACCAAAATCATACACTGGTGAAACTACGGACAAAGCATTCACTAAGATTTTCTCAGGAAAAATTGACAGGAGCTTTAGAACCAATTGTTTTTCATATTATTTGTGTGCTAGAGGCATTAAATCAAAACAAAATACCTTTACAAGATCATTCGGAATTTTTTGATCACTTAATGAATAGAATTAAAGACTCCAAGACTGTGGATTGTACTATTATAGCGACCGAATTCAATGTTCCACCTAATGAGATTTTAAAAAAGGGAATAAAGTGCTTTCAATCTGTTTCAGACTTATTAGACAAACCCTATACAATTGACGACTTGAAGATATGGATAAAAATATGTCAGTCAAAGTCGATAAGTGAAACTTTACCATTCATAACACCTGATACCCCTTCGTTCATATTGTTTGATATTATTTCCAGAAACAGCCCATTCAGAGAAGAATACAAAATTCAATCGGATTTATGGGTGAATAACTTACTCAAATTCAACAAAATTAGACTCAAGGATAATAATATTTTGCATTCGGCATTTGAGAATGTAATATACTACGCGATTTTGCACGAACCTAATGATTTGAAGCAGCTAATTAAAAAGACGTTGGAGGTATTCAATTTGAAAGATGGAACCAGCGTGAAGTCTAATCTACACTCTAAATTAATATGGAACATAGCATACTACGCGTCAAAGTATCAGAGAATTAATTACATGGAAATAGCAAATGCTCATGAAGTCATAGTTCTGAATTCAAAATCTAAGAATTATCAATTGACAATGAGTGGATATTTGGGGATAGCATTTATGATGTCTGATTTGTCACGAGCCAAAGCTATCAAATTAGTTGAAGTTGCAGAAAGAAAATTCATCAATACGACTACATCAAAGAAAGATTTAGTAAACTATCATCTCACTAAAATTTGGTTAGCAAATACACCAGAAGAGGCAGCAATTATTTTTTCAACTGCAATCGCTCGATTTGCCAAATCTTCTAAATTGTGGTTGATTTTCATTCGTAAACTAAAAAAATCTGGTGTTTTCACAGAAACGAGAGCCATGATGTTTTTTCGAAAATTAATTAATTCAAAGGTGAAGTTGACAACCGACTTAGTAAAGGAATTGTTGCACCCGATTGAAAATTATTATCATATGGAAGAAATATATCACTTAACGAAGAGTGACCTTAATAGTCAAAGCATTAACATTTTTTTGCCTAAATATATTGAAATTTTACAAAAGCATAAGCATGATGATCAATTGCCTCAAACATTTTTCCCGTGGGATGAATTTGCTAATTTAGGATGCAATAGCTTTGAAGGGTTCAAGGGGTTCAAAACAATAGAAAAATATTTGATCAAATTATATTCAACATTTTCATACAAATCCATACAATTCATTGCATCATATATGAAAGGTTTAACAAAATCCCAAGACGTTTTCAGTTTCTATGAGAGAGAAATACTAGGGAAAGGTCACCTTCCAAATGCCCTTTGCTTGAGCGTATTGTTAGACTCAGCAAGGAAGTCAAAGAGTCCAGACAAATATACACAATTCGCGATATTAGAGTTTGAACGACACGTCAGAAAGGATAATGTTAAAACTGGTATCATGCCGGATGATCGACTTTGGTTCAAATACATAACTTTACTAGCTAAATTTGAAAATATTTCGGAATTGTCTAAAATCATGAAATGGTGGTTAGATACAAATTTCGATCCCCAAAAAGTCACTTTAATGCAACTACTATATGTTCTTCCTCAAGAGTTCACTTACAGGCATATAAAGCATCACGAAATTGCAAAACTGCAAAAAGATTGGGAATGGCCCACCATGGAAGAATATAACACCTTTAAACAGAAAAAAATTGCATCTGTAAATAGACTTGTATAATGAATAATAACGACGTTTACGAATCATTCCTTATAAAATTATTTGAGCTTTTACCCGGGCTCATTCTGATTAGACCAATCATTTTTTTAATTTTCCTGAAAGATCCGAAACATGATTCTCGTTTTAAACACAACACAAAAACAAAATTTTTAGACTCTGGGGTTTTGTTGAAAAATTTAATACAAATAATCATTTGAACCATCTTGTATCATCACATTTTTCCTACAACAAATAATTATCCAAATAGTGTTCTTGATTTTTTTATTTAATTTCACCCAAAAATGTTAAGATCAATCACCAAAAACTCAACCAGTTTGAAATCAGCTTCACAATTTAAATATTTCAGTACTTCTTCAATTGCATTAAAGGACACTAGAGTTGAAACCGATGCCTTCGGTCCCATTGATGTCCCAAATGATAAGTATTACGGAGCTCAAACGGCAAGATCCAAACTGAATTTCAAAATTGGTGGTCCAGCAGCACGCATGCCAACACCTGTTGTTAGAGCTTTTGGAATTTTAAAAAAATCAGCTGCTATAGTTAATGAAGAATTAGGTCAATTGGACCCAAAATTGTCAAAGGCTATTCAACAAGCAGCAACTGAAGTCTCTGAAGGTAATTTGGACGAACATTTTCCGTTAGTTGTTTTCCAAACTGGTTCTGGTACTCAATCAAATATGAATGCAAATGAGGTTATATCAAATAGAGCCATTGAAATCTTAGGTGGTGAATTAGGTTCAAAAAAACCTGTCCATCCAAATGATCATTGTAACATGTCACAATCATCCAATGATACCTTTCCAACTGTTATGCATATAGCAGCCGTCACAGAAATCAACAATTCATTGATCCCTGAATTAACTAAATTACGTGATTCATTACAAGCCAAAGCTGATGAATTCAAAGATATTATCAAAATTGGAAGAACTCATTTACAAGATGCAACTCCATTAACTTTAGGTCAAGAATTCTCAGGATATGCGCAACAACTTACCAACGGTATTGAGAGAGTTGAAAAGACTTTACCAAACTTATTATACTTAGCTCAAGGTGGTACTGCTGTTGGTACTGGACTCAACACTAAAAAAGGTTGGGATGTTAAAGTTGCAGAAACCGTTTCAAAACTTACTGGATTTCCATTCAAAACCGCTCCCAATAAATTTGAAGCCTTAGCTGCACATGACGCTATTGTTGAAGCCTCAGGTGCTTTGAATACCATAGCAGCATCATTGTTCAAAATAGCAAATGACATAAGATACTTAGGCTCTGGTCCAAGATGTGGTTATGGAGAATTGTCATTACCCGAAAATGAACCAGGTTCATCAATTATGCCAGGTAAGGTGAATCCAACACAAAATGAGGCTTTGACCATGGTAGCTTGTCAAGTTTTTGGTAACAATGCTGCAATTACATTCGCTGGTGCATCTGGTCAATTTGAATTAAATGTTTTCAAACCTGTAATGATTGCTAATTTGTTATCATCAATTAGACTTATTGCTGATGGTGCTGCTTCATTTAGAGAACATTGTGTTGATGGAATTGTTGCTAACAAGGATAAAATTGACAAATTATTACATGAATCATTAATGTTGGTTACTGCATTGAACCCATACATAGGATATGATTCTGCTTCAAAAGTAGCAAAGAATGCTCACAAAAAAGGATTAACTTTAAAACAATCAGCTTTAGAGCTCGGAGCTTTGAGTGAGGAAGATTTTGATAAATACGTCGTACCAAGTGATATGATTGGACCTAAGTAAATATAAAATTAATGGAAATGAAGTAAGATATCAAAATTAGATATTCACTACCTATCCTATGCATGTAACTTTTTGCTCCATTTCTTTCAATAAAGCTCTGTCTTGCGGTAATTGTTTTAGTCTCCATATCTTCCTCCATGTTGGAAAATCTCAGCCGCATAAAATTCCCCTTTCGGCAAAAACTCTACTCTTAATCAAAACTTGAAACATGTCATAAATTAAATGACAATCTTCTATTACTCCAACCATTCATATGGCCAACCAAGCAAATGGGGTTGTCGTCTCTATTACAACAAATTGAAAAAAGAGGCAAACCAATCACCCAACATCCACAGAAACAAAATGAGGACTCGAAATCATCCACTTTTCAACAATCAAAAGGCAATATTTCATCCAAAAATCGTCCTGTTGATCCAGTCGTAGCAAGATTAAAAGAAAAACGACGATTGGAAAAGGAGAGGACCGAAAATTCTAAAACCAAGCACAACGGAACAAAAGAAGACAGCCTTCATTCGAAAAAGCCTCAGCTGTCAAGCATGAAGGCGTCTAGATCTTTGGAGTCTAAACTGGGTTCAAGGCCTAAATCGAATATTCCTAATGATCCCAATCCTTCTTCAAAGACTATAAAACAAAAACTAACCTTTAATGAGTTGATGAAAAGAGCTAGTAGTATAGATCACGAAAAACTTTCCATCAAGTATCCTAAAAAAAGTAAATCTCCGGAATCTGTTAAACCAAAGAATCAAGCTTCACAAGCTTCAGATAGTCATTCCACATCAACTAAGGCTGATGCCCCAAATAATACCGTCAAAAACCATTCGTCACCAGCCACAAGTAGAGATAAAAAGAAGCCTCCAAGTTTAGATCCCAAAAAGAAATTGGTTTCAAGTAATCCTATTCCATCAAGACAGCCCAATGCTAAACTTCAGGCGAAAATCTCACTAAACAAATCGAAAAAGACCAATCAAATAAAAAAGCCGAACGTTGATGGATATGACGAGGAAGAGGATGATAGTGAGATGGACGATTTTCTTGCTTCAGATGATGAAGTTATCAATAATGATGATGGATATGATAGGGAGCAAATTTGGGCAATGTTCAACAAAGGCAAAAAAAGAAGTTACCATCCATATGATGATTATTCAGACGAGGATATGGAAGCAACAGGTGCTGATATTTTAGAGGAAGAATTCAAATCAAAATTAGACGCTGAAAGAGAAGATCGTAAAGAAGCTGAGGCAGAAAAAAGAAGAGCTTTAGAAAAATTGAAAAGAAAAAAAATCAAACAATAGTAGTAATAATAATAATTGTATAACATTTTAAATGATATTGAATGGACGACTCGACAATTGTATTTAATAAGAATAATGATATATATTTGATTAATAAGGAGTTGAAAAAATCTCTGTTGTCCTTTAAAAATCGATTGCAATCAATTATCTACGACTCCAATTTTGTAAATTTAGTTCATCAAAATTTAAATCTCCCAATTATCGCTAATGAAAGATGTGGATTATGGTACACGTCTGAAAAATCTGGATCATGTTACTTTAAATCAACTGATGGACATACCAATGTTTGGAGCTTTTCAACAAGAAGATTAAATTTACATTTATTGCCAATCATTCAACAAAATGGAGGAATTATAATAATTGATTCAACTAGAAGAGGTAAACCAATGCCAGACTCATTACTCAAAACTATACCTATTTGGTGTTCTGTATTGAATTCAATACTATACGAAGAGGAAGATGATTTCTGGTTAAATCTACCTGAGATTGTGCCAAAACATGAATATAATTCTATTTTGAAACTAATTCCGTCTTTTATACAGACCGTTCGATCCATGAATCTATTTAGTAAAGAAACACAGAAATTAAGGAAACCTTTGAAAACAATATGGTTATACCCAGGGTGTGACCCACAAATTTTGAATGATGATGCTTATAATATTTGTCTAGTATCGGTGTCAAAACAAGTCCCAATTCATAAGACAATCCAAATTAAGGCAAAAAATGATTCTATACTTCACTTTGATTATGTTCAAGGGTCGGCCGATGATCATGAATTATGGGTGCCGAGGTCTCTTTTGCCAACGTTTGGACCAACTCAATTTTGGGAAATTTTTGACAAAATAGTAGATAAATCTACTGGTTATCTACCTTCTTGGATTAATGATGATGAGTTAGAGGAAATGATTGGAAAACTATTGCTACAAACCTCAGACAATGGTGCTAATGAGATAGAGGTCAATGCAGTTGGAGATACAGGCCTTTATATCGGATCAATTAATAGAAATTATGAAGCAAAAAAGGTACTGAATTTTAAACAGGTTATAGTTCTTAGTGATAAGTTCAGAATTAACGAATATCCTGAAAAGCAAGAGGGTAATATTGATGCACTTATTGCGAATTATTCCATTCCAAATAATAAAAAGGGCTCGAATATATTGAGGTCAATATTACCCGACATAATGTCCAAATTTGACCCTATACAAGTACCATTGTTGATATTATGTGGTTCAGGCTCCGACATTAGTGTGGGTGTTTTGTTGGCTATTTTATGTACTGGATTTAATCTTGATTGGAAAAGAATATCAGAGCCTAACGTTCCTTCAAAGACATTGGTAAAACAGCATTTGAGTAAGATTTCACATCTACATAAGGTCAATCCACTGAGAAGTACATTGCAGAGCGTAAATAGTTATTTATTTGGAAATTAAACATTAGTCGTGCTATAGAAAACATTAAACTTTTCTTTGACATCTGAATTAAATTTGCTCCAAGCATCAAATTTAGACTGATGTTCATTATAATCATTTTGCATATTTTCAAAAAGATTGTTGATTTTTTTGGTTAATTTTATTATTGATTTAATTCTTTCTTGATGATTTTCTGTGTCTTGCGATGAAGCTTTAGCGGAAAGTTTTTTAGCCAACTGAGTGTTTAATCCTGATATTAATTTGGTAATCACCTTGTCATCACTTTTGATTAATGTTTTTGCATCCGCTTCGTGCAAATCAAAAAAGTTGATTAAATTAATACATGCCAAAACAATTATATCTGATTGATCATCCAACAATCCATGTTCGATAATTTTTTGTGCAATTAATTGTAAATCTACCTCATTTTTATTCAATGAAGCTTGATCTGTAGCCATGATAGAATAAATGAATTCGTAGCAAAGCTTTCTAATTTCTAATCCTTGATCTAAAACATATTTGTATGGCCCCATTGTAATAACCTTTTTAAATTTCGGCTCTGCCGTTAATTGTTTAAACAATGAAGGTAATATCAATTGATTTAAAATTGGTGTAATTATTGACGGCTTACTATGAATTCCAGTCAATAAGTTACCGACCCCGATTTGTCTTATATCAACGTCAACTAAATCCAACCAGGGAATAGATGATTTTACCAAGAAGGTCAATAATTTATCATTTTGATTTGAATTTTCAAGGTTACTGATTAAGAATTTTGATATAACCAAGATTAAATAAATTTTTCTCTCATCCTCTTGATTCTCGACAATATCTTTAAATGTTGATTCGTCTAATGAATAGGCAATTCTTCCCAAAATTTCCCCAGACTTTCTTAATTCTGGAATTAAAGAATGATCAAATTTAGTTGGTAAATTAAAAATTGCTTGCCAAATTTCTAACTTCTGTTCCAAGTTACAACTAGTAATCAAAACCTTCAAAGCACTTATCAACAGACCACGAACAATGGTATTCTTTTCCTGCAAGAAAGCATGCAAAATAGCTGGCACTGATGAATTGACGTCTTTTTCTGCAACCAATCCTAAAGCTGTCGATGCAGCTTGAATGTTACTTTCATTTGTAAAATCTGATTTTTGTAATATGTCAATTATAAACTGAGTGTTCAAATACTTTGCAGAGTCATTTGAATAACCCAAGAAAAGTATGAGAAAAGCAAAATTTGGATCTTCCGTATTGGAAATACTTCTCAATTCGTTAAACATTTTTGTATTCAATTCATGTTTTACATCATCACTGGCACATGTAGCCAATGTCTTTGCAGTTATTTCTAACGACTTATTCAAAGAGTTCCCAAGCTTGGTATAAATTGATGCATCTGCTTGACATATTTTGGAAAGGAATGTGAAAAAAGCCTGATCGTCAACGTCGATTTTGTTGTCATTTACCAACTTTACAATGATATCAAGAAGATGAGTTAAATTTTGATCATTCAAGGCTGATGATGAAATGTTGTCAAAAATTTTGAAAATGTAATGATAATTTGAGGGTGTTGCTACTGGCAATAACTGGATCAAATTTTTCACAAGTGTATCGTAGTCTTGTGGAGAACTTTGCTCTGCTGCTTTGTCCAATAAAATTAATGCTGATAATGACGTTGCTTCGTTACTTGAAAGAACGTAAGTATTAGATAGCTTTTCAATGACAAATTGAGTATATTCACTTTCTAATTGCTTGTTCGAATATATGTTATTGAGAACATCAATTGTAACTTTACTAGTTCCATCATAAATTAAAGACTGTTTCAAAATTTCCAATATTTCTTGTTCATTGTGTATTTTATTTGCCAATGCTTCCCCGAGGCATATAATTGAAAGTCTAATCAAATCACTTGGATAAGTTTTGCTATTTTTAATTTTATCAATTAATCTGTTTATTATAGTATCAAGATTGGAAATTCTCAGAAGATCATTAATATTTTTGAACAAAACTTGAAGACATTTTAAAGATTCCAGGATCAAGTTGAATGATTTATCATTAATATTAGTAGCTAGGTCTTGTGCAATTCGTGATATTGTTTCGTCGTTCAAATTATCATGAAATTTTAGGACACTTGAATAAAATTGTAGATAATCAGTTGAGCTGGAGGAAATGATTTTTCGAGAATTCAAAGTTTTGAAAAATTCATCGATTAATGGTTGATTGTTGAATCTATTAAGACTTTCAATTAGTCTTAAAAATGATGTTAGTTGCTCTTCTTTAACACTTGCAATTCTATTGACAATGACTTGTGATAGAGGCAGAAGACTTTGTGCGTCTCTTGGTGAAGTTGCTTGAATAATTGCAATACAAGATTTAATACTTTCTTGCGCAACTTGATCATTGGAGTCTTGCAAACTAATTAATGGTAAAATTTCTCTCGATATTACATCCAAAGTATCAGGGAAACTTTTTAAAAGGACTCTAATCAAAATCGCAGCTTTTGACCTTAATTTCCATGAACCATCGTACTCTTCGTCGTCTCCAGCTCCAAGTTCCTCATCACTGAACTCAATGTCGTCGTCAATGATATTTAAATCTTCATCATCTGAATGCAAAGGATCATATTTCAAATATTTCTTTATCGCATCTATGATTTGGTTTTTGTGCTCTGTTGGGAGACAATTTTGTTGAAGTATATCAATCAATGTCGTGAATGCTTCGTCTTTTAATGCATTTTGTTGCTCAAGAAGATCGTAATCTATGTCTTCATCCTCGTTGAACTCTATTGGAGAATTTATAATTTCCATGACGAATCCATAAATTTGATCAACATTTGATGGATGAACACCACCTTGTAAAATCACAGAGTATAGTTGAAGCAAAATGTATGATTTGTTTTTCAATTTTGAATCTAAACATGTGGAAGCTGCAAGATCCAACAATTTATCAATACCTTCAACTGTTTTAACTAAAACAACAACTCTTTCAATTCCAACGACGGCTTTTTTCCCTATGATACCTTGTTCCTTGAAACTAACATTAATAAAATATTCACCCAACTTCAATAATTCATTTTGATTCAAAACGTAACCTAATTCATTTATCAAGTCTATCAATAATTCAATGTTATCAATTGAAGTATCTCCACCAGTTATATTAGGTATTAAGTAGTCCATTATTTGTTTTGATAATTGTCGATCGAATCTAAAATTTGACGATGATAATTTATCCAGCATAAAATCAGATTTTTCTCTTGAGTTAGATTGAGCAAATAAGGATCTTAATGCCATGTTAGGTACAGATACTGTAAAACTTTTTAAGTTAGAATTCGTTGATGATGAACTTGACTTGGACTTTGTTGATTGAACTAATTGAAATAATTTTTTGACTAAGTTCAAAATTGAATCATTATCCAAATACTTGATCATTGGTTCAAATGATTTTATTGCTTGATTTTGTACATCTGGATTTGCATCACTCAACATGTTCAATAGTTTTGGTATCAAATTATTTAAATTGTTATTGATTGCATTTTTGTTAGTGGCAATTGATTCATCAGTTAGAAATTTACGTAAATCCTCCAATGCCATAAATCTGATGTCTGGGTCAACATCAAGTACCCTGTCATTCAACAGAGTAAAGTTTATCTCAGACATTTCTTCGAATGATTTTGAGTGGATGTGAAAGTAATGAAGTGTATATTTTACAACCAAACTTTTAGTCAAGATATAATTAATCGAAACAAATTATGAATTTAGCGCGAACTAATTTTTATAATGTGTTTCAGATTTACGTATTGTTTTCTACTTAATTCAAAATAAATTAATATAGTATTCACAATTAGAGAAAGTATTGAAAAAACTAAACCTCAATTTCATTTATTATTAAATTAGAGGTTGAGTCGGATTCTAAAGCGTCAGGTTTTCGCTGCTTTTGCTTCTCATCTTTCATTTCCTTCTTCTCACTCTTGCTTTGCTTGTCTTTCTTGCTTTTCTTCTCTTTCTTCTCTTTCTTCTCCTTCCTCTCTTTCTTATCGAGCTTATCAACTTTCAATTCTTCTTTCTCTAGTTGACTTGCTTTGCCTTTGTTTTCCTTCTCTAATACCTTATTTTTAGACTTTTTATCTTTTTTTATCTTTTTTGAACTTTCTGCATTTCCGAGTTCTTCTTCAGTCGGGCTTTCTATTCCATGAGAAATTACCTCATCACTAGGGCTCAGGTGGCTTTGCTCTTGATCTATCGATGTTTTCTCTTCTTCGAGATGTCCCTCTTCATTTTGCTCCAAACCTTTGACAATAATTTCATCGTCCACTAAGCTCTTTAGTATGTCCCTACATCTAGTAATGTATTCTAATGTTAATTCATTTCTTACTTCATTCTTTCCGTGCTCCTCGTTGCTCTTCTTATCCTCATCTTTTTCATTAGCTTCTCCATTCAATAACTTTTCTTCGACTTTTCGTTCCATTTCATCATACTTCACATTCCATTTCAATATATCTTCCCTTAATTCATTTATTAATCTATCCCTTGAGCCACCTTGTAGACTTCCCAAATACAAAATCAAAGCAGTTTCATACTCTTTAGGTATATCTTTTATATTCTTTAAGACCCAATTTTGTTTGGATTTATTAAATTTCCAATTTGGTTTGTCTTCTTCATATGTCTTCAAATACATCAATTGGTCTTTTATTGGAGGTGGTTTTCTTTCTGATTTTGGTAGTTTTATTCTTTTTGGTGGTTTTTTGGTTTTTGAATGTGATAAGTCATCTTGTAATTTACGTTTATTACTTACTTTTTTGATCTCCTTGGTTGATAGATTAGCAGAGTCTATTCTCTTGGTTTCTAGCAAATTGTCTTCGTTTTCAATTTCATTTTTATTGACAGAAAGTCCGGCTCTTTTCCAAGCAGGGATTGTGCTCATTTGTATGGTGTATCTTGACTTTTAGATCAACTCTTCTCAATAATAGAATGTTACACTAAATAAATAAAGTATATAAATTTAGAGAAATTCTCGTGAAATAAAATACACTTTAATTATTTATTTTTATCAGTTCAATCAATATCATTAACAGTTCTTTGAATCAAGAGGCATATAGATACCATTTCAATATACGTTTCAACATTCTATATTCACATAATTTGTAGACACGAAATGCAAGAGAAATTTGATTTGATTCGTATTCCAACTCATTAAATCAAGAGAGTAAATCTTTTGAGCTCTTGCTAAATTGATAAATACATGGTTTGAGTCTATTATTAGCTGTTCAACTTTTAATAGATATAAGGATTGTATACATTTTATTGACCGGAATTTAAATTTTGAGAACTTTATATAAGTCTATTTTTTACTCACGTCATCCGAAGTCTTTTCATTAACACTGCTTGAATTTGAATCAGATTCAACTTTTGATGGAGAAGGATCTTCTGCAGGTTTGGTTTTTGATTCTTCAATTTCTTGTTTTTTACTATTAGCCCAATTCTCAAATTTTTTAGTCAAATCATCGGCAATTTCCTTAGCTGTGGCATCTTTATCATTAGTGTTTTGCATTTTTTGAAGCACGTTACCAATATAAGACATGGTGGAATTGATATATTCATTCATTTGAGGATTTTCATTATTTGGATTTAACACACCTTTTGCGATATTTTCGATTTGATTTAAATCTTGTTGGCTCAATTCATCTTTATTGAGTATTTCTTTGGTTTCAGCTGAATAATTTTTTGGTTCATCTGTTGTTGAATCAGTTGAGTTTGTGTTATTTGTAGTTGTAACAATTGGTTTTTCTTCATTTTTATGTTCTTCTGAAGTCATTTTTAGCGTTCGTAGTATTATTAGATGTTTGGAAAGTAAATATAAGGTAATGAAGTTTTTATCAAAGGAAAGTAAAGGAAAACATTAGAATTAAAAAAGTAAATTATTAAATGATATGCTGTTAGTTATTTATTGATTTATTGAAATCATGTTTTATACTATTAATTTATTTTGTATCATTCTTTTTAATATTATTTCAGTTTAGGGTAATTTATTTAAAATAATGCATATAAATATTGGAATACAGTCAAATCGGAAATATATCCCAAAATAATTTATCTGATATCTCTACATAATATTTGACTATCAAATTATAACGTTGAAGCCTTAAATAACTTCGTGCCGCAGGGTCTACATTGTTTCAAGCAAATGAAAATTTTATATTTTACATTTTTGACTATCAAAATACGGATATGTAATTTTCAATTCTACTTTTTTGATTTTGAGCAATACATTCAGCTATCCAAGTAATATTTCGAATTTCTTGTTCTTTAGATTTTAACCAAGCATAAACTGTACTTAAAGTGAATTGTTGTGTGAAAGCATCTCTACAATATTGCATTTCTAATAAATAAAACCAATCACCTAATGATTTATCAGAATTATCATTAAATAAATCTTGATAGTCTCCTATATTTTCAATAATGATTTTTAATTGTTCAAAATCATCTGCTTGAGCTAATTCTAAATGATAAGTTGGATATAATTGACCTAATGATGGAAATAAACTTAATTTATCTTCAATTGATAATTCTTGATTATTTGTTGAATTTAAGGCAATATTTATAACTCTTTTATCAGCTTCTAATGTAAGTAATCTTGTCATAATTTCTTGATCTGGTCCATAAAATTTTTTTTGTACAAATTCCATAAATGATTCCAAATAATTTTTATATAATTTATTTCTTATAATTTCAATATTTAAATCATCCAAATCATCTGCACTTACACAATTTTTAAAAAATGGGGCTAATGGTGTATCTATCAATACTGTTGAGTATAAACTTTCAATATCTGTACTTATTGTTAATGTAGGTAAAGTATCAAACCAACCTAATGGATTACATTTTTTTAAAATATCTGATTTATTTCTTTCATGTAAAGTACCAGTAATCATTAAGATAACATTATCAATCATATATCCATATTGAATATAATTCATAAATTCAGTCAATATCCCAGAAGATTGAGTTTTTATATATTGATATTGTTGATATACTTTTTTATTTAAATTTTCTTGCAATACTGAAGTACTTAAAGGTCCTGAATAGTTTGCTAGAAAATTACCATAATCAGTAGATGATAATTGTAATTTTAAATCTTCTAAATTATCACATTGTGTTAAATTCACATATTGATTTGATGTCAATAATCCTGATCTATAGCCTCTGACTACACCTTCGACATATCCATAATCAACGTTGAAATAAAGACCTTCCATTTGGATTCAATTGTTAAGTTACTCAAGGGGAATAGATGATAATGTGAATGATGGTAGATACTCTTGATTTGATTGCGTATTTGATAACGATTGAAATTTGAACATAATTAGCCTGGTAGTGTTTTATGTTCAAATCTCTATTATTATCCAAATATTGAACATTAAGTTTGCAACCAATTCGAAAAATAATATCGAGGATTTTACTAATATTCAACATCTACGTGAATTAATACGAAGACATACCATTCAACATGAATTCAATTTTGGATATTTTGGAGTTACTAGTGTTATGTAGATTATTCGGTCTACGCAAAAGTTTATAGAATTCAGCATTCATAACCTCATTAATTATATGATTTCCGAAAATCAAGATAAAGTCGACAACAGTTCGATTGAAATAGAATTAATGCCATGTTCAATGAATTAATAAAGCTGTTGAACACCAAATTCAAAAAATACAAGTTTATTCAAGCTTTTGCAAACACTTAATAAATTGGAAACTAATCAAAATAATGATCACATTCAAGTCTTTGAATAGTAGATTCAAATTAATTCGTACCTAATATTAAGTTTGACATAGAATCCAATAAAGTAGCTTCTTTAGAAAGATATTTGGAAACATACAGAGAATATTTATATTCTTCATAGTCATCATGTTATTATTCAATTTTGAAAAACAGCATTAAAGTAATTTTAATAAATCAATTCATAACTAATTTGATACATCAATTATTTAAAAACATAGAATTACATTTCTCAAAAATTGAACAAGATAATGATTATAATTATAACAATGACGAGCTATCACCTGTGTACCGCAAACGTATGTTAATATTAAAACAATATAGTTACAAATATTATCATCCAATTCTTGGATTTAGATCTTGCTTCCCATTTAGCTTGAAATTCTCCACCCAATTCTTTATAAATTTCATTTAAAGTTGACTCAATATCGGATGATTCAACATTTCGATAACTACCACCATAAATTAATAATAAAATGTTATGGGAAATTTCGTCAATACCGGTTTAATGGTTTGGATGTCTATGGCATATATTCTTTCTTTTATAGTTGTGGTTTTTATTGACATAATTTCAGATCTACACAACTATAAAAGAAAGAATATATGCCATAAACACTCGATGATTTAACAAGTCTTTGTTATCATTATCATTATCATTTGATAAATAATTTGCAGCCTTTTTAATTTCTTCAACTTCTGTGTCATTTAATCCACTCCAATTTGAAGAAAAATCAATTTTTGGATCAAATTTATAACCTAATAAATCCGATATACTTGCATTTACAATAATTAAGTCCGATGATGATAAAGTATTATTATTATTTTCATGTTCTTCATAATTTAAAATGTTCTGTTGAAAGTCTTGATTATTATCAGTATTTAAACTTAATATATGTGTGATTAAACAAGTAAATGTAATAAGTTTTGTTGAATAATAGATCATTTTGTCGTTCTGATGTGTTTATTTTGCTTATTGTAAATTTGATGGTTTTGTAAGTATTGAGATTTTACCTTGAATATTCATACCAATATTTATATTTATTATAAAGTCAATTAAAAGCAAATTGTAGCCTCATAACCATTTTGATTTATAACTCATTCCTAATTTATGTAAGGAAACTTAGACATAATTCTTCTAAACCTCTCGTAATCTTTTTTCAATAATAGTGAGTATATTAATTTTGGAATTTACAACTCTAAAAACAATGGACTTCCCAGTCTCAATTCGATCTAGTTGAGTGTATTATTATAAAATATATTAAAGGTCTTAAATTATATGCAAACCATAGAGTTTCTGAATTTATATAATGCATGTCTAATATTCATATATAAAATTAAAATAGCCAAAGAATTATGTCAACGTATACCAATTCAGACAGTGATCAAAAATAGCACTCTACTGTCAAAGCATTCATTATAGAACTAAAAATTGAAATCACATCAATTTATCTCAACTTTTTTTTTTCATCATTTTTCAACTTTTCCATAATTACCATCTACTTTACCAACATTCCCCTGACTTTTTGTTTGGTCCCCTACTTCTGCTTTACCCAAATTGCCTTCTGTTTTGCCCAAGTTACCTTCTGTTTTACCCAAATCACCTTCAGATTTGCGCAAATTACCTTCAGATTTGTCCAAGTTGCCTTCTGTTTTACCCAAA
The DNA here is from genome assembly GCF_024610245.1 of Lodderomyces pseudojiufengensis. Lineage (NCBI taxonomy): Eukaryota > Fungi > Ascomycota > Pichiomycetes > Serinales > Debaryomycetaceae > Lodderomyces > Lodderomyces pseudojiufengensis. Next base: position 38,487 of record NW_026261535.1, read on the forward strand.
TTACCCTCTGTTTTACCTTCTGTTTTGCCCAAATTACCTTCTGCTTTACCCTCAGTCTTATAATTACCTAGATTACCTTCAGTCTTACCGTCAGTTTTTTCAATCTTTCCGTATTCCCCTTTACCTAGTTTTTGTTTTTCTTGATCTGATAAATTATTGAATTTTGAAATATTTGGGTCGGTTTTTCCATCAATCTTTTGAGAAGAAACATCACCTAAATGACCAAATTCTTTATTGGAACTCATTATATTGTTTTTACTTTGTCAATTGAGATGATACTAGTAGCAATTCTAGATATTGAGTATAGGTTAAGTTTTGATTCTGAATAATTGATCTTTGATTTTATTTTAATTTCTTCCACCCCCATTTTTAAATTTAAAACAAATTTCCCTTTTGTACCACAACAGTACTTTTTCATATCATTTGAAGATTAAACTCATTATTGTTGTATGATAACATTTGGGAGACTAGCGATCCCATTTAACCTACTGAAAACCAAGACATACGTCAATCTCATGACCAAAAGAACTTTGAACAATAAAATCAGTCCAAAATATATAATATCAGATTGGGATGAAACGATTACATTAGAAGATACAATTCAGTATGTTGCTGAAATACCGTATATTAAGAATCCAAATTTACAACCTAAATTTCAATTTTTCACAAAAATATATTATGATGCATATGAGAATTATAAATCAAAAAACGAATTAAATGATATTGAAGACTATCGAGAATTTTTGGCTGGTATGAATTCAATTGAATTGAGTTCAATTGATTTATTGGAGCAAAAACGTATATTTGCAAACTTAACCAAACAAGATTTTTTACAACAAACAACTAAGATAAAACTACAACCAAACGTAATAGAATTCTTTAAAAAATGTAACGAATTGGAGGTTCCTATATTTGTTTTGAGTACTAATTGGACAAGTTTAATAATTGAGGATATTTTAATTAAAAAGCATGATATTAAGATAGCAGGAATTATAACGAATGAATTTATATTTGATTCACAAGGAAAAACAACTGGTGAATGGGATCATACAAAAAGACAAATACGAACGTCAGTTGACAAATTAGAATTTGTAGGGAGTTTAGTGCAAAAAGATAATGATCATAATAATCAAATCATGTTTATAGGTGATAGTTCAAATGATTTATTACCAATCTTAAACGTTGATTATCCTTGTTCTGTAAAAGATTCGAAATTAGACAGCATACTAGACAAATTTAATATTGATCATTATAGTGGTAATTGGGAGGATTTTTCAAATTTATTAAAATAGATAACGTGGTCAAAGTAAGAAAATACAATCTAATTGTTTACTTAAATAATCACTTAAATTAACCTCTACATAAATAATTTCTTTCAAATATTAATACAATGATGAAGAATAATGATATTAATTTAAATTAAATATTGTTTTACTCTTTGTTAAGTTTACTCCTTCATTTAAAATTTTGAGCAAAAACAAAAGCCAATAATTCATTACTTCGTTAGACTTTAAATTTATCTCACCATCTCCTTATCTTCTCCATGAATTTGGTGATGAATATTGCAGTGGTCCGTTATGTACTCCACCTGGAATAGGTAAATATTGCCCATAAGCTCCTGCTGGTGGTGGTAAACTTCCTGGAACTCCACCCATAGAATACGCAGCTGCACCTGGTGGTGGACCTGGTGGACCTTGTTGTTGAATCATTTGCGGATGGGAATGTTGTGGTGGGGATTGCTGATGTGTTTGCGGTTGTTGTTGTTGTTGATGAGGTGGAGGGTAATAATATGGTTGACCTGGTTGTTGTTGTTGTTGTTGTTGATGTGGCGGAGGTGGATAATAGTATTGTGATTGCTGTGGTGGTGGTGGTTGGTTTGTAGCTGGGGCACTTCTGTATACTTGTTGTGATGGTGTTTGTTGTTGTGATGTTGGCGGAGGTTGTTGTTGATGAGGCACTTGTTGAACTAATTGTGGTGATTGCTGATAATGTGGAGGATATTGGTGTGGTTGTTGCTGTTGCTGTATCAGCGGTTGATGCTGTTGTTGTGCAGGATGTTGATGCTGATGTTGTAATGAAGGTGTTTGCTGTTGTTGATGAATTTGTTGTGCTTGTTGTTGTTGCTGCTGTGCTTGTTGTTGTTGTTGTTGTTGTTGTTGCTGCTGTGCTTGTTGTTGTTGATGTTGATGTTGTTGTTCTTGTTTAACATGCTCGGTTCTTTGTGTTTGTGTGTAGGCAATTCTTTCATTTGGAGCTAACGCAACTAAATCTCTTAACAAAAAGCTTGGTACATCCGGTGGTTGTCTTAATTCTGGTATTGGACATTCATTTTTGGCAGCTTTTGCTAATTGTTCTGATCTTATTTCAAAATAATTACTATTTTTTAAATCACCAATTGCTTTAAAACATGAACCTGCTCTACTACAAGCATCTGATGCATCCATCAAATGATCATCACATCTTTCATAAACACAACTTAATCCATCCCATGCGGTTGCAGTACCTTGTGATCCATCTTCAATTTGTAATTTCAAAGCTTGTGAATAAGCAGCTAATGCATCTGGTAATTGTTTTAATTCTAAATATAATTTACCAACAGCTAACCAAGTAATTGGAGAGTTTGAAGCACATCTTAAGGCAACTTGATATGAATCATATGCTAATCTAGGTCTATCAGTTAATGAATAAGCTCTTCCCAATAAATACCAAGGTAGAAAATCAGTTCCATCATTTATAGAATTCTCATCTTCTAAATTTACAATTTTATTTAATAAACTTATTGCTATTTCTGAATTCTCTTTAGGATTTAATAATAATAATAAATAAGCTCTTGTCATTATAATTCTTGGAGAATCACCAACTGCAACTTCAGCATCTTCACAAGCTTTTATAGCACCAATTATATCATTGGCTCTTTCCTTAGCTGTAGACAAAGCACACCACAATGCAATATGTTCATCTATTCTTGATAATGGTGGCGGAGGTAATGATAAAGTTGAACTTAATTCCGCAATTGAAGTTTCTATGTTTCCATCTGCTGCTGCAATAGCTGCTAATTCCGCATGTGCTGCTCTTGCTGTTTCAATATCTTGTTGTGAATATTTTCCAGTTTGTGGTAATAATGAAAGACAATGAGTCAATGAATTTGCTGCATGAGCTCTTGCACCAACTCTAATTAAAGTTTGCGCACTCAATAACCATAATGAAGCATCTTGAGGTGATAACAGTATAGCTGATTGTATAGCTTGATGAGCTTGATCATTTAAACCAATTAATAAATAACATTCTGATAATTCTTTGAAAATATTCGAATCTTTTAATAAATTTGGAAATGATTCAATAGAAGAATTTAATCTTTCAATTGATGATTGTGAACCAAAAGTTTCATTATTATTTATATCATTCAATCTTAAAGATAAACTTAAACCGCATAATGCAGCTATATTTGAAGGATCTCTATTAACAGCATTTTCAAATGATTTTATGGCAGCTTCATTCAAACCTAAAGTATTTGCACATTCACCACATTTTACCCATACTTCAGTCGCAGCTACATCATAACTATTCATGATTGTAGGCTTTTTTACCATTGGTGAAATTTTTGGTGTTTTAGCTCTTTTAGGCATGTTTGTGTTGTATTAATGGTTAATTTCTAAGGTGTGTGAATTTTGATTAATTCGATTTATTATTGATGCAATATTTGTCAGTGATTATGATTGATAACACTTTGATTTTGTTTGAATATTTACCTTTGATAGTTGATAAGGGGATAGGCGGTTGATCAAGATTCCTTTAACTTTGCGTATGTATATCAAGTGTTTTGTTTTGTTGTAATTAATTTATATAGTACTTATAAGTCACTGTGATTTATTTTTACTTAAATTAATTTATATTTTTGAGTGTTATTGTGATGATATAAATCTTTAGATAAGATAGTAGATAATATATGAATAATTATTTGATAATAAAATGAGATTTTAGTTGATTATACCAATCCTCAACTTTTGATTAATATTAATGTAAAGACAAACAAGTTTGATAGATTAAAAAAAAATTATTGAAAGAAAGAAAGAAAGGAAGAAAAAAATTGTTGTTGTTGATTGATTGTGAGTTTTTTATTTTTTAATTAATTTTAAATTTAAATTTTAAAAAAATAAATTAAATTTAATACATTCTGCTTTGTACTACCTTTTAATATTATTTAAAATTATAATAATAAAAGCTTAATATTATTTTTAATTGGTTTTACATTTATTATTAAACAATCAACATAAAAGAAAAGTTTAAAAAGTATTTAACCAACCAATTTAGAGAGTTAGGAACAAAGTATTCTCGTTCAATTATTAAAAATGCAATTTATTCTTTTTGATTTTAGTTAGTCTATTTGTTTTTTTTTTGGTTTAACTTTTTCGATCATATTAAGCTTAAATAAATGGCTTGTTACAAAAACTTACATAATAGTAGTACATTGTAAAAGTATTACAATTCAAATTAAACAAGGAATAAAAAATCTTACATCATTGATTTGAAACTCGGTTAGGATCTACCATTTAGTGGAAATTTCAACTCAGAATTGAAGCTTCTACCACTATATATTAGTATTGATCTTTGATCAAACTATAACATCCATTATTTGGATTACTCTGTTGTCAAGAAATTTGAAGAGACATTTGATGGACCGTTTCTTAAATCATAAAAGTTTGGGGAAAACACCACCATGTTCAATTTAGACTTAAATTTTACAAATAAAGTTAATACGTAAAAAATAATATTATGATCATCTCTTTCGTCCCCTTTTTTTTTTTATTTTGTTCTGTTATTTTATTTCTCTTATTATATTAAATTCATGTACATTTATGTACGTAGTGATATGTAACCAATATTTTAATATTTTAAAACTAATTAATTACTTTACTCTATTGTTTTAAATTTAAACTTTTATATAAACTTTCAACAACAACACATCACAACACATCAACAATTATTCACTGTATTACGACAAATGACAGAAAAAGAAGACTTTCCACGCTGAGAAACACAATTCTGCTGAATCTTTTCTTTTGTATATTGAATATTTCATATGAAGTAATTGTAAGTAAGTAAGATTTAATAAGATACTTTAATTAAAAGATCAATAGTACATTATAAGTTTATAACATTTGATGCATTCAAATCGATTGATGAACTACTCAAATAAGCCGATTAGTTAACTAATCAAATAAGCCTATTAATCCATTATTAACGAAATCAGGGTTACTTGATCGTCGTGTAAGTCTAAGGGATGGCAATTTGTATACAAATTTTCAATGAATATCAACATAGTCGTTGATGAGGCACTTCCATACTACCAACAAAGTTATAGATCTATATAACTTCTTGGGAAACAACGGAGAAAATCATAACTGTCCTTGACCATAAGTCTTTAAATTCAGGTGAGATTAAGAACTAATCTTGATAAAAACGTTGCATTTTCTTCCATATTTCTTTGATGAAAAACATTTTGTAGATAATTAAGTTAATTAATCATCAGCACCAAATTGATATTTAAAAAAAAAAAAAAAAAAAAAGTTTAAAATTCCAAATATTTTTTACGATTATTTTAAAGTTAAAACAAAAAATAATTATTACGATGACATTAAAACTTATACTACATGATAATTGATTAAAAATATTATAGTTATACTTCCCTTGGTTGCCATGCAAACTTTCTAAAAACTTAGTTCAATATTATCGATAATTTTAGATCAATAGAATTTATCTCCATTATTTTTTGCTTTTCTGACAAAAGTTCATGATTAGGGGGTACAATTGATACTATCATCAACTAAATGACTCAGGTCTTGGTTATTTGAAATCTCCATGATATCTCAAAAAATCATTGGGGAACAACAATCAAACTGAAACGGTGTAAATATACAATTCTAAGACATGTAATACAAATAATTTATTTAACTTAGTTTACTTCATTTTATTTTGCACCCCCTGTTTAGAGTCTCGTATTTTTATTATTTATTTTTTTTTCTACTTAGATTTAAAACAACTAAAAAAAGTTAAGATTTGAAGTTTAACACAAAAAGAAGGAAATAAAATAATAGGGAAAAAAAAAAACAAGCAGATTAGTGAATGATCACGAAAAGTCTTAAAAAACTCGACAACCGAAATCTAATATTTGAGGATCATAGAAGAGAGATGGTATGCTTCCTTTACTTCAAACTTAAATAAGTATTTAAAGGGAAGAACTAGTACAAAAGAAAGGAAACATGAAAGTAATTTCTAATCAAGGATTCTTGGGTAATATGGAATAAAAATAAAGCTAATTTTAATTAACAACTTGAAATATTGTTAAATTATACTTTGGATTTTAATTTCTATTATTAAACTTTATTATTTGTTTGATTAGGTTATTATAAATTAACCTGTTTTCTCCTGAAGTAGTACTATACAACAATTTTCTATAAGATTATTATTATTACTAAATAGATTTATAAAATAATATTTTTGAATCTTACTTCTGTGTGAATGTATGTGAAATATTATTTTTATAGATCATACATAAATTATGGATCTTCTTCGTTTTATTTTTTTTCTTATTTAATTATTTTATTATTATTCATAACTTTAATTACGTTTTTATTATTAAATTGATTGTAAATTTACCGAGTTTGATTGCTAATTGAATTGTTTTTTTCTCAGACTTTTAGTTTTTTATAAAATATAGGATTTATTACATGAATTTTACTAATTTCTATTGTTTTACTGGTTTGTATTAAATTTGACTTGTTTTATATTTACGTTTGAAATTTTTCCTTTAAATCCTATTGCTCTATTATTTATATTATGTAAACTGATTCGTTTTTTAGATCTGCTTATTGAATTCTTGTAGGATAAATGCAAATGTTGAAAATTGAAAAATAAAGATTGGTTTCTCTATTCACTTCTAATTATGAGCAAATTTTATCAAATTTTAAAATTATGTTGGAGAAAGAACACAAAAGCTTGTATTAAGCTTTGATTTTATAACCGAAACATCGTTGAGTAGATATTCAAATGTATTGCTTAACGAGTCGTTTCACTAGATCTAAGGTCACTTCCGGTTTAATATTTCACAGTCAAGCTTGAATCAAACTTTAAGTTTATGAATCGTGATAATGAATGAATATAATTCTAGTTCAAAAAAACCATGAAATTTTATTATTCTTGAACTTGCTTTCACGTATCAAAATTAACTATTTTTTTTTTAATTTATGAAGCAAAAAACGAACAACTCATCAATTTAAAAAAGAAAAAAAAAAAAAAAAAAAGTTAAATAATATTTTCAATATCGATGTAACAAAGTACATACATTAAATAGAGGTGCATAATTTAGTTTTTACATACTTTACATGTTAAGAAAACTCATTTCATTAAATTTACGCAAAACCTATAATTTAAGTTTAATTTTCAATTCGTTCCTTTTTGAGTTAACAACGTATATTCTGAATTTTTCACAAATTTGATCTGTTTTACATAAATTCTCGTGCGGATGGGATGAGAATGGCACGGATGGGGATGTCTGGTAGGTCGACAGTTTTATTTTTGTGTTACTTAAACTTGGGTTTTTTTGAGAGCACCCGTTAACAACTGCTTGAATTCATATTTTTACACGAACGAATACAAATCTGAATGGCAGATTTGATTCGTCGCAAATGAGCTTGAATTTTACCTTAAAAAAGCGAATAACAAAATCTAAAGATGTATTAGTAATTGAATCATAATAGATGTAAATTTTGCTACTTTCTTCAAAGTATTTTGATGGAGCATCATTAAAATGAAGCTATAAATACGATTTTTTTTTTCTACTTTGTTACTCGTTATGCAAACATTTAAAACACTGTTTTTCAATTCTTCTTCATAAAAGTCTAGTTACTTTAATTTAAGAAAACCTATTAGACAATAAATAGTTCATGTGTACAGATCTAGTATAAATTATGAAGCTTAGCTGAGATTAAATCGAGTTGGGGAAACTACCCCCTAAGCGATTTCAAGCCCTTCAATTTCAAGTCTTTGTTTTTGTGATACAAATTCAGTTTAATTAAATTAGTAGCATCCATGATTAAATTCGATGCTTTAGTTTTGATAAGTTCGACGGTGGCAAAAGCATCGTCAGAGCTAACATTTTGAATTAGTGATAAACATCTTTTAATGCCGAATTAGAATATTTCAAAATTACTGCAGGAGAGTTACTTCTTTCAAGAAAGGAACACAAGCTTGAATATTCTTGAAGACTTGCAATGACGTTTACTTTCATTTAAAAATTAAATCAAGTCATATCTAAAACACCTTATTAATAGATTTAATTAATTAAAATGATAAAATAATACTTTAAATCGGTAATTTGGAATGTAATACGTTTTTGGCTGTGCTCATTGTCTTTTCCGAAATATTTAACAGGAATTTGGATTACAAGTACATTTATAGGTACTATATATCTATGAGCTCAATTTAATCCTATGATGCTCCATATATAATTATCAACGTCAACACACTTGTTGATTCGATCAACAAATTGCTAAACAACAATATTAAACAGAACAAAGGAAAATTTTATTTTAATTAATTTCATGAATTGTGAATATCCGTAATAGATGATCATGCATCGTCAAATTAAAATGGTTATGTAGAAAATGTACAAAAGCGTAGATCAACAAATTTTTTTAAAACATGAAATTAAAATGATAAACAAGTTAGACTAATGCATAAAATGTAAAGCAAGACCTAATTAATTAATATTTTAATCAAGGCTTTTGTACACTTTTAATTAATTAGCCGCTAAAAATTTTTTTGCGAGTTTTTTAAATCCGATCTACACTTTGTTTCTTCTGCACATCTGATTTAAATCTAGATAATCCTTTGCAAAAACAGTCTATTGAACCTATTTTCATATGATGTTGATACTACGACAATTTTTAAAAACAACAAAATTTATAAAAGGTTTTAGATATCAATCTAGTATAGCGTTACCATTTTTATATAACCTCGATCCAAAATGTAGATCGTGTGGGATTAAATTACAAGACACTGATTCATCAAAACCTGGGTTTTATATTAAATCTTCAAAAGAACTACCTTCAAAGAATAAATTTGTGAAACATGAAAATCAAGTATATGATTCATTACTACAAAATTTGGATAAAGAAGATCAAGATTTATTGATAACGAACAATTTTAATGTTTCTAAAAATAATTCAACATCACAAATTCCTCTAAATGAAAAAGGAGAAACAGTACGAGAAGTTATTGCAAATAATTACAAAATAAATGATTATGAAAAGGGGATTGATTGTATTAGATGTAGAAATATTACTTTCAATTCAAATTTCGAAATGAATAAAGAAAATTTCTTAATAAATGATTTATCAACAGTTTTATCTAAATTACCATCATCAGCTCCATTAGTTTATTTATTTAATTCTTTGGATTTTCCAATGGGTTTTAATTCAGATATATTAAAATTTAGAGAACCTGAAGATATTTATTTAATAATGACGAAATTGGATAATTTGATACATAAACCAAATAATGCAATATATAATTATACAAAGGAATTTTTAAGTGATTATTTTTATAAAAAATATAAAATACCGTCTGAAAACATATTTTTAGCTTCATGTAAAGAAAATTGGAAATTAAAAGAATTATATCATTTTTTACCAAATGGATCTTATATTATTGGTAATACAAATTGTGGTAAATCGACACTAATAAAATCATTATTACTTGAAGAGAGTTTAGAATCTAAAAAATCAAATTTGAATATCAAATTATCCAATGCATTAATTAAAAATCCTAGAGATAAATATATTAAATCATTCAATCAAAAAGTTGGACCTGGTGTATCATACTTACCTGGTTTCACTAGAGATATAATTCCTATAAATATTGGATTGAAAACATTATATGATGTACCAGGTTTTAAAAATTATGATAATCAAAACATGCATAATTTATATGATTCAATAAAAAATTCAAAAGACATAAATAGATTAATAAAAGGTTCAAAGACTTTTAAAAATGGAACTCATAAATCTAAATATATAACATACAAAGGACCACAAGTGCTTAATTTTGAAGGATTAGGTTATTTGGAATTACCCGAAGGTTCAATGTATCAAATTAAAAATATAACAAATATTGAAATTAATAATTTTAAAGATATAAATAAAATTAAAGAAATTACATGCAAAGAAATTATACCAAAAGAATTATCAAATCAATTTTTAATATTTGAAAACTTAAATAAATATAATAAATATTTAATACCACCATTTTATGGATCAATTGATTTAATTTTTGAAAATTTTGGATATATAAATATAAAACCAGTTGGTTCAAAATCAACAAATAAATTAATGAAATTATATTTATATCCTGGTTTAAATTCAATAATTCGTCAACCAATTATAAATTATATTAATAAATCATTTAGTGGAGTTGATAAAAATGGTAATAAATTAAGAAAAGAGAATTTATTTACAAAAAGTACTTTTAGTTTGAAAAAGTATAATGGTAAAGCACCTTTTTCAAGTCAATTAATACCTGATGAAAATAATGAATATGACGAAATTAATTCAAATTTAACTCCTGAAGAAGAACGAGCAAGTAAAAAGTTGCAAGAATATACAAAATTAAATAGATGGTTAAAAGATGAAAATAAACCTTATTATAATGACGATTACAAGATTAATGATGAAAATAAATACGAATTTTGGAAAGAATAATGATGTAAATAGTGTGCAGTAGTGTGTAATATAGAGCAGTTGTAACTGGTGTACATTATTCATAAAAAGCGAAAACTGGCATAAAAAGACGGAACAGTATTTGATTTTTCAAACTATCGTCTCCACTATATCTTCTTTAGCTTTTTTGTGTGGAAAATTTTATTGGCCGTGTAGTTAAGTAGTACACAGCGATAAGAATGAGTTAAAAATTTACAAGCATATAATTAATGACTAATTGGGGCAAAATCAAATGAACTCGTTTGATGAAACAATTTTTTCTTATTACTACATTATATCACTAAACGTATACATTGCGAAATATTGAGTTTTTGACGAGATTATATTACCCCATAGAATAAGAAGGTAGAAAATTGACCTCCGTCGAAAAATTAATTTTCGAGGGTGACGTACGCGTGTATTGGGCCGGTAAACTTTATTTTTCTGAGCTCTAATAATGCTACACCAACTCATACCCTTATTAAAACTTTCAATATCAAGCAGTACTTGACGAGGCCAGACTATTTTGTCAATGCAACTAAGACTCTTTATGCTTACGTGAAAAACATATTGACGAGTAAAGTGGAGAGATTAAATTACTAAAGATATGGTAAATTTTAGTACAAGTATGGAATAACCTTTTTTTAAAACGCAACTAGTTTTTTCATTCGAGGTTGAAAAGTCACGTTGGCGCAAAATATTTGGTAGCTCACGGAGGTTATTTTTCCCTCTTCATAGAATAAACTTCGTCTTGGGTAGATCTATTTGAATAAGATCTCGATCTAAGCTTACTTATGAGATTTATTACGTAATAAACACAAGATTGTTACATAATAAAATCTAATGTTTACAATTTAAACTTAAATAGAAAATAAATAAAAATAATATTTATTATTTCGCGTCAATAATTTTTAAAGGAGTTTTTTACATTTTAGTTCAATATTTCAATATGAAACTACTAAATTAAAAATATATAAATTATTACAAGATTCATGTCTTAATTTTATACCATTCTTCATCTGTCATTATATCTAATAATAAATCAAACAATCCACTCATTTAAAGAAAAAATCAAGTATTAGATCCCAAATCATCCCACAAATCACTACAAAACACCAATATGTTACGATCTCAAAGTATATCAAATATAAATGAAAAGAAGTCTACAAAATTTTATAATCCCTTCAAAAAGACATCATTTAGTAATTTAAATAATTCATCAAATTCAAATAATTCATCAACTACAGAAAAAAGAAAATCAAGACCTTTAAGTACAAGTATATCAGCTATAAATTTAAAAATATCATCACCAATTTTAAATTCTTCTAATAATAATGTTTCATCACCCACAATAGAATTTGGAGATGAAGATAAAGAAAACATAAGGTTGAAAACAAGATCAAGTACTCCAAATCTCAAAAATAATAGTAATGACAGCAACAATACCAATAATATCCCAAGAACATCAACTAAAAATATATCATCAACTACAAACCGATTAAAAAGACTTTCTTATCTAGGTTCACCAATTAAAGAAGATCGTGTAAGTCCAGTTACAATTAATTCTCAAATTGATTCAATCTTTGATCAATCTTCAATAACCTATATAGATAGTGATATCGAAGAAGATATTTCTTCAACTATTTCATCAATTGAAAAACCTGATCCAAATTATACTTATTCAAAACAACAACAACAACAACAACAACCACTAACAAATTCACAATCTTTACAAAATATTTCAAATCAGACTAAAAAATTACATAGAACAACAAATTTATATAATTTAAATGAATTTGTTAAAAAGATTCAAATTGAAAATAATAATAGAAAATCCATTGAAATTGAAAATAATGAAATTTTAAAATTGAATTCAAATTTAAATTTAAGAAATGATAAATATTTATCTAAAATTTCAATACTTGAAAATTTTATAATGTTATCAACTAAATTAAATAATTATGATCATCAACTGCAAGAGAATGAACAACTAGATTTAAATAATGATATTGATTGGAATCATGTTTTTAAAATTGAAGAATATAATAATGAACTGGACTTTTTTGAAATTGATGGTGATCAATTGTATTTAATGTTTTAATAAATTTTGAAATGAAAAGACTAAAAATTAATGAAGAAATGACAGACTATATAATGATTATATGTATATCTAATTTATACTTACTTATTGATGCTCGGTACTTCTATTACATCTGTCTTTGCTTCTCAACAAATAAGCTACGTTTGACTATGTAGCCCATAAGCTATGCAATTAGTAAAAAAAAATCTGATATTGCATCATTAACCGATGCAGCTTCTGTGGCTCGAACACAGTACCTCCAGATCTTCAGTCTGACGCTCTCCCAGGTGAGCTAAAGCTGCGAATCGTAACAATAGTACGAAATGAACAACCCACGCCGGGATTCGAACCCGGAATCCTTTGATTACTTTTAGTAATAGAAGTCAAAAGCGATAACCATTTCGCCACGCAGGCATTTAGTTGCCAAAAATATTTTACGGTTTATCAGGCTGTTAACATTTTTGTCCCATATCCTGACCTAAATTATTTGCTTTTTGTGCTGAAACTAAGTTATTCACGTTAATTTATAGGTTCAATATTTCATAATTGAAATGGGATGATCCACATGAATATGATATATATGACACATATATGATCTTGTTTAGTTATCAAAAGTCTCTTGTGTTAATATATGGCGGCAAATGGAATGTCTCACATTTATAACATTGTTTTGTTAAATTTATAGTTTTTGGTAACAAATCTTTTTTAAACTAGTAGTTGGTAATACAGATTCATTTGATTCTTTTCTTTATTTATATTGTCAATTAATTTTCCAGTTTTGGATATAGCTTTTTTAAATGTATTTGAAAACATTATTCAAAAATATATCAGCAGTTAAAGAAGTTAAAATAATTTGAGTTTTGCAAAAAGCCGATGAAAGCTATCAAAGGTTTGAAATATGAAAAAAAATCTTTATACATCTCTCATGGACTATCAACATGAAATTAATTGCCCCAAATTTTGCCCAACTAAATTAGAAGATACAGCATAACCAAACATATTGAATTTTCTATTAAGTTGAGAATCTTTACTGAGAAAATGGTTTGCTCAAAATAATTTTGCAACCAGTTTATGCAAATACCGCTCAAGTTAATTATTTTAAATTTTAGGTCGTGCGTACGAATTTTTCAAAATCTCATCCCGAATATTCTATTACTTTCAACACATTAGATTCAACCAGAACTATTGCATCAAATTGTCATTTTATTCATTTCACATCATGAAATTTAGTATTTACGAGGATCGAATAACGAAGCTCATTTTGCGTGATGACGGTAAAAATGAATTTCAATTTTATAAACTAAATGAAAGTGGTGAATTAAATTTAATTGGTTCCATATTTATAAATGATCCAATACTAGATTTCATTTGGATGAAACAAGTAAAGAGTCTAAGTAATGGACAAAGTAATGGTCATAAGTCATCGAAAAAGAGAGAGTTGAATGGTGGAATGAAATCGAGTTCGAATATAGAAACTTTTGATGGAAATCTAATAGCATTAACCAGTAATTCATTATTAATAATTTCAAGTACATCAAATTCCATATTAGAAAAGAAATCAAATGAATACAATATTACAAAACTTCTCAGTGCAGAAAATGGTTTGATATTGGGTTCCACTAACAATAACGACAACATCATACAATGGGACTTGATGAATAATGATATAACTAAAATTAAAGTACCTAAATTTCAATCAATACTACTCAGTCGAGACACAATTTTCATTGGAACACAGAGTGGTCTACAAGTTGGTCATTTTGAAAAAAACAAATTTATAAAAGAAAATGAAATAGCGTATAAAAAGGGAGTTCAATTGATAGTAGACATAGACTTAGATCAAAACCTCATACAGTCTTCAAATAACATTGACATTTTAACCCAGGATTCAACTAATAAAACAATTTACGAAGGAGACGATATCAAAAATATACAAGTCATAAATGCAATTGAAGAGCGTCGCATCTTCATCATAACTACAAACTCAATACAAATTTATTCAATAGAGGGACAATATATTCATAAAATTACAACTTCACAACCCATTGACGACATCTTACAGATAGATGATAACTTATTCATAATTTGGCATAATGATAATGATATTTACTCTCAACAATTTTCAATATCGCAACTGGAGATAGTTGTAAGTCCACCTACGAATTCACAGACTAATAAGTCAAATCCCACATTCATCGAATTTGATGAAAACTTATTAACAACCACACTTACAGAAGAAAGTTTAGAAGCGACATTGATACAATCTTTAGACGACAATATAACCAATCCAACAACTTTAATTGAAATTTGTTCAAGTGAGTACGATTCTGAAGTCATTAAATCAATCATAATAAAATTGACAGTACCACAAATTGAAAAGTTGTACCAATTCATATCAAAGGAGATTGCAAAAGACTCTTCTAAAAATTACAATTTAACTATATGGTTAAAATGGATTTTATTAATTAATGGAAACCATATAGCTCAAAACTCAGATTTAGATTTAAAAACATTACGATCAAGCTTATCAGATGGGTTAAAAACTTTACCTAATCTTTATTCAATAAAGGGGAAACTACAATTGTTGAAACTTCAATCGGAATTAAGAAATAAAGCAGTCAACAATACTGAGGAAGCTCATGATATTACAACCACTATGGACGATGATAACATAATTTTCGCAAATGGTGAAGTTGATGATACCACCACTACAATAGCATAGATATTATACATATATAGACCAAGTATAACAAACATTTCAATTAAAAGTTTCTAAAAAATCAATTATTATATCACTAACAATCTGCGGTTGTTCACGTTGTAAGAAATGACCACAATCCGGTATAATTTTAACTTGAGCTTTTGGATAATCTTTCTTCAATTTTTTTTGTTCTAAAACTGCTAATTTATATGACATACATCCATCATTTTCTCCTAACATTATCAAAGTTGGTACTTTTTGAAAATCAACTGGCCATCTTGATTTGATTAATGATAATGGTCTGAAAAGGTGTCTATAATATGCAGTTATTGCATCGCTTACCCCAGGAATTTTGTAGGAATTTTTTATTTCTTCTAATTCCTTTGACGTGGGACTGTAATCTGGTGACCAATATTTCCAAATGTCTTGAAGATAAGTATTTGAATCATTTGTTAATTTATCTTTATATAACCATGAAAATTGCATTGTTAAAAAGTATGAACTTAAATATACTTGTTCAGGTACATTCCATAATAACTCGTATAGTCTTAAATTTGTTAAATATGGTATAGCTAAACAACACATGGATGTTATAAGATCAGGATAAAGATTTGCAGTTTTGAAAGCAATTAATGCACCCCAATCATGACCTATTAAATGTACTGGTTTATTTTGATCTGGTACTAATTCTAATATCCAAGATTGTACATCTTTTGCTAAATTTGGCATCATATAATCTTGCTCATTACTTAAACTTGATGTCTCATATCCTCTAAGTTTGGGAGCAACTAGTAGAATTTTTTCATTCTTGGAATTATAATTGTTGAGAATAATTGGCCATACTTTATTGAAAGTTGTGTTTATATCTGGAAACCCATGTAATAATAATATTAATCTATCGAAATTTTGATTTCTAATTGAATCTAATGGTTGATTACTTAGTGTTGTGAACTCTTTACCATCATCACTATGTAACTTTATATCGAATTGATCGAGAGACATCTTCGAATTTACACTATACTGCTCTAAAGAGATGAAAATTACAATGGTAAGATAATGTGAAATTTTTAGAGCCAAACTTTATATGGGGTAACTATTTTTCCGCATGTGAAATTTATAAAACACAATACTGAGTATAACAACACTGATTCACAATATTAAAAAATGTCATTTTCAAATGGACAATTTATAGAACTATGTCCATCTCTTTCACATAACCCACACCAATCGGATTTACCCGAACTAGGATCGATCAAATTTGGTGACTTATAAATTGGTAAATCTTGAACATTATTGTTTGAATCCTGAATAATTTCATTTGAATCTTGACTGTTTAATTGTAGCAAATTTGATGATTGTGATGTTGGATTAATGTTCACCGATTCTATCGTTTTAGTTACCCTTTGTGTCTCCAATTGAATAATTTTATCTTGAGATTGTTTCAATTCTTCTTTTAGTTCTTCGAGCCCAGATAATTGGATTGTATAGTTTTCCAATTGTTCATTCTTTTCATCCAATTGAGCTTGTAGTTTTTCTACTTCTTGTTGTTTATTCTCATTAGCACTCAAATTTTCTTTAGCAGCCGAAAGCTCTAGTTTTAACTTTTCTAATTCAATTGATTGTTCATTTTCCTCTTTATTCAGCTTAATTGAACTTCGTAATTCTCCATTTTCCTTTCCCAAACCTTCTAATTGAATTTTTAAGTTTTGAATTTCTTCTTCTTGTGTTTTATTTATACCCTCAAGTTCCATAATTTTTTCTTCAAATACTTGAATACCTTCTTGTTGGACTGCAATCAAACTGTCCATTGCTTGATGCCATTCTTCCCTTTGTTTTCCAAAATTTTCCAATTTTCGATCTCTTTCATTTAGTTTTGTTTTCAATTCTTTTATAATGATTTCATAATCTTTGTTATTTTCAGATTTGATAAAGTCATTTTGTAGTAGATTTAAATTAACATTTTGATATGTATTCACAGGACTTAAAGGTGATCTCATTGAAGCTGTATGCTGTTGCTGATTTTGATTTGTATAATAAACATGTTGTCTAGTAGGACTTTTATTTTCTGAAATTGGGTAAAAATGTGATCTTTTAGGGGTTATGATGTCGTTGTTGATATTAGAATGCAAGTTGTTTTGATAATTTTGAAGACTTATCTCAGGTAAATGTGAATTAGAGTTTTTCACTCTTTCATATGGTAAAAAAAGTCCACTTTTTGGTACTTTGACATGAAAATATTGAACTCCTTCTACGGATCCAGAATTTTTTCCTCTTGTCTTAGCTACAGTTCCAATCAACTCCAAACCAACAAATAACCCTGATTTATTCTGTATTGGTCCCAAATATTTTATATATCCATAGCCAGCGGCACCAGGCACTGTGACCTTTTGACCTAGTAGATCACTGTTCATGACGTATGTTGAATTGATATGATTATAAAGATATAAAATTAAATTTATTATGCAAATAAATAATTTCTGTAATTATGTTTACTTTTATCAAACAAGCAGCTTTGTGTCATTTCCTATTTTGTTCAAGAAATGATGAGTTGCAAATGTCGAAAAGTCTATAATCTATTGTAAAATGTATGCTCAGAACTCAATACAGAAACTGGCGATGTTTGTGATGCTTAGGATCCATAGATGCCTGGATCCATAGGGCTTTTGTAAAAAGACTTTTTACAGCACAACCTGCAACTGAAAAGTAGAACTTGAAATCAACTTTATAAAGAAAAAAAATTCTAATTACGAAATTAGCACATCGTATTTACATGAAAGAATACTTGATCCTACTAGCTCAAGCATATCCACAGTTCAGACAAGCAGAGCTAGAGTCTCTTGCAGAGCTTCACGATATTCAGGTAGACTTATCACATCATAATGAATCCAAACCATTTTTGAAAATAAAATTAGAGAATGATGAACAAGCTAAAAAATTAATATCAAGAGCGATCTTAGCAAAAGCTATATTTGAAATATGGGGAGAAGGAGAAGATTACGAATCAGTTCATAAACAGATAAAGATAACTTGTCAGGATAAAATCAAAAAATATGAGAGATCTTCTTTCAAATTCCAATTTGAAGGTTTTAAAGGTCGACAAACTAATTCAGCACAAAGAGACACGATTGAATCATTTAGTTACCTTGATTTTAAAGGCAAAATAGATCTTAAACATCCAGAAGAAGTGTTTACAGTCTTGGAAGATTATGAAGTTTTTAATCAAGAAAAAGCTCAAAAACCAGAATATATTTGGTTTGGAAGAGAGATTGGTTTGAGTGAGAGATCCAAAAACAAAGTGGTTGAAGTTTATGATTTGAAAAAAAGAGGATATATTGGGACAACTTCTTTTGAAGCGGAATTATCACTCGTAACATGTAATTTGGCACAAGTTAAACCAGGAAATATTGTTTACGATCCTTTTGCAGGTACTGGTTCCTTTTTGGTTACAGCCGCTCATTTCGGGGGTTTAACTATTGGATCTGATATTGATGTTAGAATGTTGAATGGGAAAAATGGGTCACTGAACATAAAAACCAATTTCAAAGATTATGGAGTTTATCCACAATTTCTTGACGTGTTGACAATGGACTTTACTCACAATGCATTAAGAGAAAACTTTACTATTGATACCATCATTTGTGATCCACCATATGGTGTTAGAGAAGGACTCAGAGTTTTAGGTGCTAGAGACGAAGCAAAAGCTGCAGGAAGAGAAAACAACATAGTTGATGGAGAGATTGCTTACTTGAGAAGGGACTTCGTAGCTCCAAAAAAACCATATCAATTAGCCGATATGTTGAAAGATATATTACAATTTGCTAGTGAAAGATTACCTGTTGGAGGGAAATTGGCATTTTGGATGCCTACTGCAGATGATGAATTTCAAGAAACTGTACTTCCTCAACATGCAAAATTGAAATTAGAGTACAATTTAGTCCAACAATTTCATAAATGGTCTAGAAGATTGTTAGTATATGTGAAAATGGATGAATCTTATGTTGGTGAAACACGTAACGGCATGAAAGATTTGAATATAAAAAATTTTAGAGATAGATATTTTAAGGGGTTCAGTTATAGAAGTAAATAAGGCGGGGAGTTTAATAAGTTTGTAAATAGCATATGTGTCCATTCAATTAATTAATAATATTAATTTCTCCAATATAACGGGTCGGTTTTATCTTATGCATTTATAGAACCTTTAATTAAATTTGTCTCAGTTTGCATATAAATGAATATGATTTCGAACTTTTGACATTTAAGAGCACAAAATCAAAATATAATATGCGCCTAATTTTCAAAACCCCCTTGAGACATTTATCTTAAATAGACGGCTTGTTTGCATTATGATTGTTCTTTTTATCAATGTTTCAAATACATATACATAACGGGTTACTGTAAACCTTCAACCAACAATTATGCACTTAAAGGTTGATCAATTGGATTATGAGTTCAATTCAAATTAAGATTATAAATAGGACTCAAATTCTATCAATTGAATTCATAATTTATACTTCATATACTACCTTTAATCAAAAGAATATACTCACTCAAAATGGCTCCTCCTACGCTGATACAAACTGAGCAATACGACACTTTTGACTTAAACTCACTTAAAAAGAATGTGATCAACTTAAGCTCAAAAGCAAACAATGCTGATATAAAATTTGCCGATTGGGATAATTTTGATTTCACTCCGATCAGAGAATCAACTGTTTCAAGAGCTATGACTAAAAGATATTTTGAAGATTTAGACAAATATGCAGAATCAGATATTGTTATAATTGGTGGTGGATCAAGTGGTTTATCAGCAGCTTATATTATCGCTAAACATAGACCAGATTTGAAAGTTGCAGTTTTAGAAGCTTCTGTTTCACTTGGTGGAGGCTGTAACATTGGTGGTCTTTTATGCTCTTCACAAGTATTAAGAAAACCAGCTCATGAATTTTTAGATGATATTGGAGTTCCTTATGAAGACGAAGGAGATTATGTTGTTGTCAAACATGCTTCTCTTTTCATTTCCACCTTATTATCAAAAGTCTTGCAATTTCCAAATGTCAAACTTTTTAATGCTATTACTGCTGAAGATTTAATTACAAGACGTGATGAAGAAACTGGTGAATTAAGAATTGTTGGTGTAGTTTACAATTACACAAGTGTTAATTTAGCTCATTCAACTCAAAGTTGTATGGATCCTAATACCATCAATTGTGATGTCATCATTAGTGCTACTGGACATGATGGTCCAATGAATGGTGGATTTGCAGCTCGTAGATTACAAGAATTATTGAAACCAACTAACTTAGTAGGTGAAAATCAAAAACCTTCAAAAACATTCAAGATTGGTGAAATGAGAGGTTTAGATATGAACAGAGCAGAAAAAGCTGTTGTCTTAAATAGTGTTGAGATTCAAAAAGGATTGATTTGTGTAGGTATGGAAGTCGCTGAATTGTACGGAACAAACAGAATGGGACCAGTATGTCTAACTTTTTAATTTTAAAATATTTTCATCTTTAAAAAATACTAACAAGTAATTTAGATTTTTTCGGCCATGTTACTTAGTGGTGTTAGAGGTGCTCAAGAAGCTTTAAACGTCATTGATGCCCGTAGAGCTGAAAATGAGAAATGCTATGGAGGTAAAAGATCTTAATATTACCTTGTATTATGAGAGCTTTCTGTTTTTAAATTATAGTTCAGTATCGATTTAAATATACTACTAAACGCAACTGTTATTATCATGTAGAATTGAAAAATGAAAACTCTTCAGTTGTGATATCCCTTCAAATTTATTCATCTACGAGTTAATTTGGACAATTTGACTGCCAATTTTTGGTGTTGCAAACAATTACACAAAATATGCTTATATTGGTAGCATGCTTACTCTCTAATAATTTATTAAATCAACTTAGTTTGAGGATGAAACAAACGCATCACTAGTTACCAAGGTTGGTTAAAATGGCCGATATACTAAAGTAAGTGTCATATTTTGTCTTAATTTTGTCTTGATTTTGAGAGCTGTACTAACCAATCCAAACCAAGACCCAAAAATACGAATCCTCGTGGGATCCCAGAAGCTCCATTTATTGAAAAAGTTGATAACATAATTAAAGATCCAGAAAATGAGTTTCAATCTACCATGTCACAATTTCAACAAAGATTACAGCAGTATAAATATATGGAGCTATCGAAGCAACAACAATTGGCCGACTTAAATCTTAAAATCCCTGATATTGAAAAAAATTTAGATGTTATAAATCACATCAAAGAAAGTAAAAATGATGAATCGGAAGAGGAAGATACAAAAGAGGTGACATTCAATTATGAGTTAAACGACACGTTATACAACGAAGCGACCGTTGATGTAAAAAATCTATCATCCGTATACTTATGGCTTGGAGCTGAAGTAATGCTTGAATACTCCTTGGATGAAGCAATCGAATTATTGAATGAAAGATTAAACAAAAATAAAGAGCAAAAGAAAATCGTGGAGGAAGATTTAGAATTCTTGAAAGAAAACATAACTACTATGGAAGTCAACACAGCTAGATTATACAATTGGGATGTTGAAAGAAGGAAAAAAGAAAAAGCTAAATAATGTATTAATTTTATGAACGAAATGTATCAAGAAATTGACTTCCTAGTGGCCTGACAGGAGTTTCTGCTCTTATTTGACTTTCTTGCTGACGTGTTTCATCTAAGACTTCATCGTTATCATCTGGTTCTTCTATCATAACACTCTCATTTCGTGAAGATAAAGGTTGATAACTCACATTGAACAATACATTTCGAATATTCTGCCCTACTTGAATGAACTTTTTATAAGGATTAATAAATAATTGGAAAATTGATTTGGGTAATAACCACGAAGTTCCAAACAATAAATCAAATGTGTACAATTTTCCAATCAAAAGACCTGTCGTGCATGGGATTATTGAACTGGTACCATTGTTTAGGACTAATAAAATGTATAGTACGTGTATAGTAAATTTGTTACTTAAATTCAATTCTTTTGAATATGATGTGAAATGAACACCATTGCCTTCTTTATCATCTGGCTTCTTTAAAAGTATTTTGAAATAATATGAAGTTGGGATATTAACGCCATAAGTCACATACAAAGATGAAAGTATTCCTAACGGTCCAGGAGTTATGGAATTTAATATTGTTGATTGATAGTGAATGGATTCAGGATCAAATCTGAATAGGTATACCTTTATAGTAAATGATAAATAATAAATCAACAACTGTCCAACACTCATTATAAATAGACATGATATAGCGTTGGCAATGGCAAATGATGTAATAATTGATAGATATTTTCTTGATCCATAAAATCGTTCTAATACTTTAAATTGGAACCATAATAGAACAATAAGTAGGTAATCAGATTCATTTACGACTGACGTTTGATACGTTAGAAGCCTCCAAAATTGATGATATTGAATTATATAAGGATCTATACTTAAATTGACGTAATATTTAATTGATAAAATCGATAACAAAATAGGTAGTATCGTTGATATAATACATATTGTCTTAGTCACTGGAGTATTTGTAAACCCTCTTATGGGTGTCAATTGAGCCATGACAATTTCACTAGATCGTGTTTGAGTTTAATGATCTTTCAATAACACTTTGATCAATGACACAATTTGAGAAAGATAAGATAAGTTCGGTTATTAAATCCCAGCACGTGATTAGAATAAACATTTTTTTGCGCGCGCATTTGGAAGACAAAAGGGTGTTTCAGATTCCTGCAAATCAAAAGGTTCACGTTCAAGGCAAGACTTTTCACTGATTATACAAGAATTACTTGGAACTCATCGAAATCTCACTACATTAAGGGATAATCCGACTATTTGCTCTTTAATTAGCACATTTGTGCTTATATCTACTTATTGGTAAATTTGTTAGGATCTAAGGTATCACAAAAATGATCAAAGAGAAATTGAAAAAAAAGCAGTCACATTATGGTCATGTGACAGAAATTGCATTTCTTTTAATAGTTACACAATTACACAATTAAACAAATTTTTCAGATCTTCTTAATTAAAGATATTAATTAACATTACTTTTTAATTACAACCATCCTCATCTTCATCAATAACTAACATTCATCATGGGTAGAGATCATACAACCAAACAACATATCAGATCAGGTCACAGAACCGCTCCAAAGTCAGACAATGTTTATTTAAAATTATTAGTCAAATTATATTCATTCTTAGCTCGTATGTAAATTGATTCAAAATACTAGTACCACAAATATTATTCAGAAGATGTCATCAAGGTTTAGCTAATTGCAAAGCCCATACGAAGCACGATGAATGTTTTATTTTACTTTCATGATCATTTCGTTGAATGTTTTCTGGATAGTGAAGATACTATCAAATCAGTAAATTTTCATATGGCGATGGTTTTGGAAGTGAATGTTCATCAGTTCTCCATTTTTTTTTTGCGAAAATGTGATTGAACTTTTCATCTGCGAGTGCTAAAACACCTATAATTATGGTGAATGTGCGTCTTCTGAGCAGATATTGTATGGAATTGCTTTGTTTAAAATACTAACAATAATTTTTTTACAGGTAGAACCGATGCTCCATTTAACAAAGTTATTTTAAGATCATTATTCTTGTCAAAAATCAACAGACCACCAGTATCAGTTTCAAGAATCTCAAGAGCTTTGGGTCAAAAAGGTGCTTCAGAAAAAACTATCGTTGTTGTTGGTACCGTTACTGATGACAACAGATTATTGGAATTCCCAAAAACTACCGTTGCTGCTTTAAGATTCACCGAAGGTGCTAAAGCTAGAATCTTGAAAAATGGAGGTGAAGCTATTACTTTAGATCAATTAGCTTTAAGAGCTCCAAAAGGTCAAAATACCTTAATTGTCAGAGGTCCAAGAAATGCCAGAGAAGCTGTTAGACACTTTGGTTTCGGCCCACACAAAGGAAAAGCACCAAGAATTTTATCTAAAGGTAGAAAATTTGAAAGAGCTAGAGGTAGAAGAAGATCAAGAGGTTTCAAAGTTTAAGATGCTTAACACGTTAGAATTTTATATTTTCAAACTTTTCTTTTAATAAATTATAATGTTTAATGGACTATATTAAATTGGTAATCTAATTCTATTACTTTGTGACTACAAATCTTCTATTCAAATCAGATTTGAGGCACTACTCTATTTTGAGCTTAATTGATTACTGATAGATTTGATGATGTTAATTTTGGAAATTCTATCAATTAACCGATATGCATTTCTACTTCACAATTATTCCGAAATGATTATGTTTAATCTTGCTTAGTCAACTAATACATGTTCAATGGTCACAACAATCAAGGAAGGAGTGAATGATCCAAAAATATTATCAAGTCAACAATCAATTCAATTTGATCAACTACCGGTGGAAATTTTAAACAGGATCGTGTATTGGCTATCCAATGCTACACTAATTTTAGAATCAAATTCAACAGGAAAGTTTCCTGCTTTTACATATATAGTCAATAGCGAACGATGCGGAGATTGTTATCAAGATTTGTTATCCCTTTCTTCGACCAATTGCTATTTTAGACAATATTTGGGTGCCACGATATTCAGAAATGTTAGTCTAGTTAGATTAAATCAAGTTGACTCATTATTATGCAGCCCCAAATCTCGAGAGTTATTCAGCGATAAGAAATCATATCAGCGTGAGTTTTTACTGGAGTTAATCATGAAAAATATTCAGAATTGCGGTAACAGTGATTTGGCAAGATCTGGATATAAGCTACACTATTTTGGTGATCGAAGTTTTAGGAGTAAATATCAAGAATTATTGTGTATTTGCAATTATGTGACATATTTGGAATGTGACAACTCATTCCTATCAGGAAAAGAACCACAATTATTTGTTAATTTGAAAGAGTTGAAAGTTTTGGATGAAGCTGTGGAATCACCGATCTCACAAGAATTGAATTTCCCTTCTATATCGTACCTCGCAGTTCATGTTCAAACATTACAATCAACGAAAGGGTTGTTAAATACATTGACAAATTTAAGACGATTGGATCTATTTGTTGCATACGGGGACATTCCTAATGGACAAGGTCTTCAACGAATTTTATATCATCTCAATCAAACTAAGGTTCGAATAGAAGAATTTGTTTTAATTTTGGATAATGCATATACAATCATTTATGCCGATACTATTCGATTGTTACAATCGATAAAAACATCAAATCTAAACAAATTAGCTATTCGGGTCAACAGGAGGAAATCTTTACCCATTCATTGTGATAAAAATTACGAAGTATACTCTGAATATGTCGGAGAGGACTTATTGTCAGTGTTTCAACAGCCGCAACATTTGATCATCGATGTTTCAGTGCTCAAATCGATCAAATTTCATCCTAACTCAATAAATTCAGGAAATTTACAAAATAAAAATCAGAAAAGTAAAAAATTGACAATTGTTGACCGGACTATTACTGGACCTCAAATTTCGCTTGATTTCAAAGAGAAATTAGGAGTTGTTGTGAGGTCTTGTGGAGTTACAAAATTTTCATTTCAATATGGAGAATCACTAGAAGAAAGTCACCTTCATGTTTTAAAAATTGTTACTGACTTTGTTCAATGGATGGTCAACCCTATATTAAACAAAAATGTAGGGTATCTAGGTTTGAAAAAGATTCTGATTGAAAAATGTTGGGGGTATACGGATGATTCCATAATTAGGGAATATTTGATGGATATGATCGAATCAGGAAAGCTTAGTCATAAAATAAATTCGACTAAAATTTGGACTAAAACTCCGTTTAATTCACCTAGATATAAAATTAAAGATTCGTATAATATTTTTTATAGTAAACTGTCTGGGTTTTCTGTTATGGATAATAATGGTTATTTTATCGGGACGAGTCAGCAAACAATTGATAAAGCAAGTTTTGTTACTTCTAACGATTCGAAAACAGATGGCGATGCAGGTGATTGCTTCTGGAGTATTGAAGCATCATTGTGTGACTTTGAACAATATTCGACTCGTCAAAGAAAGACTCTTTTGTCATCTTGAAGCAGCTTGAATCTTTAGGTCAACTTTAAATTTAAGGTATTTACAATAAAGTGGGATGAGCTGATCATGGACCCAAATTGTTAGACAGGTCATGTGAGTTAGTATGTAGCTAAGCATTTGCCAATGTAGAGATATGTAAATATTAATTCTCATAAATGAAGAGTCAAGGACGATGATTTATTGCCTATTTTAGGTGATCACATCCTGTAAATTTCTTCCTGCTAAATAAAAATTAAAATTGCTTAGTTTTCTACTTGTCTTACCATTCAAGAATATCCTATTGCTTGTACGGGTTACAACTACTTTCGTCGGTCATAAAGGTGATTATAACCTTGTATGATGTAAAATTATTGTCGTGTCGTAAGCATACAAAGTTTAGAAACTGTCACTCAAATTTAAGGGCTCAAGCCCTATGCTTTTTTTGTCTCAAAAATTTACACAAACCTAACCAGGTAATATCAAAGTGAAAAAAAAGTAAAATTATATACGAAGGTTTATAATCTTCACCACTAATCAAGAACTCGAACCCAACAATAACAATGACTTCAGTAAGGTATGGACCATTATCATAAGCGATTGGTTTCAACTTTTTTCTGAAGATTGTGTTGTGATTTGAAATAAACTGTCGTGGTGGATAGGAAGAACATTGATAAATGTTTTTCGATTGATAATGCATTCAATTTCAAAGAACTTATTGATCTTCTCTTTGATTGCTGAGATTGAAAGAGACTTCCAAGATACCAGACTTTTTTGCAAATTTTGAATCATACCTGATCTTCATAAGGAGTGCCATCTTTGGATTGTTCAATTACTAACATTTTTTCAAGAGACGTTCCAGCACAAGATTTTATTAACGCTTACGCTATCTTTTTACAAAGACAAGGTAAATTAGAAATTCCAGGTTACGTTGATTTAGTCAAAACATCAGCCGGTAATGATTTACCACCACAAGAAGCTGAAACTTGGTTTTACAAAAGAGCTGCCTCAATCGCTAGACACATTTACTTAAGAAAACAAGTTGGTGTTGGTGCTTTAAATAAATTATATGGAGGTGCTAAAAACAGAGGATTCAGACCACACAAACATGTTGATGCATCAGGTTCAATCAATAGAAAATGTGTTCAAAGTTTACAAAAAATTGGTGTATTGGAAATCTCACCAAAAGGTGGTAGAAGAATCTCAGAAAACGGTCAAAGAGATTTAGATCGTATCGCTGCTCAAACTTTGGAACAAAACGAAGAAGATTAAACATTGTACATTCATAAAGGAGTTCAATTCAGAACAAATTTTCACTCTTGTGTCTTATAGATAGGGTTAATGCAAATAATTAATGATAGGTTTACGTTCTATTCGATCATATATTGTAGTAATTATAAATTATCTAAATGTGTCAAAACTACGTCTACAGCACGTTTAGCCATTATTTCGTCTATGGATTCTTGGATGTCGTTATCTAAATTCAACCACGATGTTGGTACTACGTCTGGTAATTCGTTTATCCATGCAACATAATCTTCACTTGTATTTCCATTAGGTAATTGTAATGGTTTAGATGTTTCAATCAAACTAAAATCCAGGTTTAATGATTCCATTATGAAAATAGAACCCGCTAATTTGTTCACATAATCTTTATCCTCTAGTGTATTAATTTTACCACCGTAAATAATTTTACAAATCATATAATTAATTTCTTGGAATGGTATTTCTCTCTCATCGTCATTTACCAAAGTCATGATTTTGTTAATCAGATGAACACCACATATAAAATCAGATTCATTGATATCGTACTTCTTAGTCAAAGTGAAAGGACTATATTTACCAATTTCTATCAAGACGTTATGAAACCAAGTGTATAACAAGAAAATTCGCAAATGAACTGCTCTTTTTAAGAATTGTGATGGAATTTGTTTAAATGTGACTAAAAAATTTCGTTTGAAAGAACTTTCATCACCAAAATGTAAAACTTGACTCTTGGCAATCAATGTTTGAGGGATTTGAGAATTTTCATCGCATGTCAAAAATAATTTGGAATCTTCATGCAATAATAAATGTTGTGAATCCAATGATTCAAGCCAATGTGATGACATTTGAACATTTTCAACAATAACCCAAATTGGTGAAATTTCAGCATCTTTTATGTGTTTGTTGGCAAGTTCCGAACTTTCGATTGACCCCATTGATGTCACAATCGTAGTTTTATTAGCAGCTTTTGCAAGATCATGAATTTTAAATGTAGATCCATAATCTTTTGAGGAAGTTATTATGAATAATTTATTTCGAGCAAGTAAATGATCAAAATTATCCTCATTTGACCATTGATTATTGAATATAAAGTCTGTTAGTGGCTTGACTTGGTGATTCTCTTTAGTAATGGGTAGTTTTTTGTCTAATTCATCACCTGAATGCTCTTCCAACAATTTTATTAGCGATAAATCAGGTTCAACACTATTTGAGCAAATATTCATAACTTCAGTCTTATCAACCATAGGATTGAATAATAATCTAACAACTACCTTTTTGTAATTTTCACCAAACATGGTAACTTTTGATGATATACTTAACATTAGTTTCAAAATCAATAATCCTTCTTTCGTCAAGGAGGGACTTGTATTTCCCATTGTCTTTTCATATAAAACAAATAACAACTTCTTTGGATCCTTGATACCCTCGTCAAAAACAGATTCATAAATTTTAACAAACTTTTCTATTGATAAATAATAAAAATTTGAAATGCTACTCATGATTTTTAAAACGTTGAATACACGAGTTGATATACCTGCCAATTCTTCATACTCCAGTCTTACTGAATTGACTTGCATCATTATTTTCTCTGTACTATCTAATTTTTCAATCATTTCATTTCCATCTTTTTTCAAGTTCTCCAATGTTTCCATGACCTCATCACTATCAACTATTTTATCAGTAGATGTATTCAATAGCTGTAGGAGCTCTTTCTCTAAAGTTTCTAATTTATGAGTCAATTCGTTTTTGGCATATATAATATCTGACCTTTTGCTCTCTAAACTTGGATTTGTAAATTTCAAAGCAATATTTAAAGAAATATTATTTAAACTACCATCAGTTATTGCAAAATTTATGACTGTAGCACGAGCTTTAACGTAATCACTCAATACTAACGTTGACCTTTTAGTGCTTAAAATCAATTTAAATGCTGGATTGTAATCAACTACATGCTCACCTAAATCAAGTACCATTCTTCCCCCCATTTTTTGAGTGGTTGAACCCAAGTAGCTATTCAAAATAGGATTATAATATTCACAGTCTTCAACAATCAACAATCCTCCGAATTTCATAGAATTTTCCAAATTACTCATGAATTGTGGACTTCTAAAACTTGTTCTGGTAACTAATTCAGCTGAAAGATAATTATATATGAGGTCAACAATTGAACCAGTGGGATCTATTAATATTGGATATTGATTAAATTTTAATGATGCAATATTTGATGTACTAACTTCATCATCAGTCAATCCTTTTTTGAACCAGTCTTTTAGCTCTTCCCTTTCTAAAGTGTATCTTGCCACTGATAATGCAGGATCAAACGATATATTTAATTCATTTAACTTCTTCGTCCAACTTTGTTTTAAAAAATCACGATCCTTTTCATCCAAACTACAAGCATATGTTAACGACGATGCAGATAATAAAATGTTTCCAATAAGTTGATTGTTTTGCTTTTCAAACGTTGTAATTGAATTACTCCACCTAACTTTTTCCGAATTAAGGTTGTTTATTAATTTAACACTTTTTTCCAATCTAGTTTTCACCGTTTCAGAATTCATTTTGATTCTCTCAATTTCCCTTATTAATTCGCTGTAGCCAGTCTTACAATTTTCAATTTTTTGACCTAATTCTTGAATCATTTCATCAATAGCTATCAATTGAGCTTTTGTTTTCAAAGTATGCTTTTCCAAAAGGCGAACTTCTTCACGCAAAGGTCCAATGTCTTTTAAAACCTTAGAGTATGCCAACTGAGCTTTTACCCATTCCAACAATGGTCCACATGCTTTACTAGCTCTATGTACAGCTTCGAATGTAAAATCATCTCTTGATAAATAAGTCTTTTCCATGTATTCACGAAGTTCTGGTGTTAAATGTGTTTCACAATCATACCTGACAATGTTTAAAATAAAATCATCTCCTCTCACTGCAGCTTGAACCTCTTTCCAACTTGTAACGTTATAACCAAGAATAATACAAACTGACTCCATTGTCAATTTTACCCCATTTGGTGGATTAATCATACTTCGAATTTCGGTGAGATGTTGTTTCTTTATGTTCTGAACCCCTCGTTGTGCCTCAAGAACAGCAGGCTCAGCATATTTGAGTTTTTCTAAAACGTAGTCTTTCCTTCTTTTTATATCAATCTTCTGTTTCTCCAATTCAGCCTGAGTTTCTATTGAAAATTCATGTTTTCTTTCAGCTTCATTTTGATCAACTAACATAGTATTCAACATGACCCTAGCCTCGTTAGATTTAGTAAGTAAAATTTGTTGTTTTTGAGATAAATCAGCTTTCAATTTGTCTACTTCGACCATCGTTTCACGAAGTTTATTAAGCCCAGTTATAACACGTCTTTGATAAGCTTCACTTTCCAATTGTTTTTGTTTGTACAAATTAATGAATGTATTTACAAATGTTAAAAATTGTTTTGGAAATGACCTCTCAGCAGACATATTTCGATGTACAAATATTAAGTATGAAATGACCAGACCCTTAAAAGTTTCCGTTGAACTTACCGCATTGTCAGTTGGAGGATTAATTGATATAGAACTTAATAATTCAGAAGCTAATTCTTGTAAGCAGTCATCAGACCAATCACCCATCCAATTTACAACACACCTATTAAATAATGCCGGTGATGAAATTATACTACCACCTACACTTTTTGGTGATTCCCTCACCGTGAATATAACATGTAGATTTTGAGAAATTTGTTCACTAAACCACTTAACCAATTCAAACTCAGATTCAAGCATAAGCCCTTGCGCTTTAGATCTTTCAATACATTTTTTCATTAGTAATCGTAGTGACTCACCCTCGAATAGACCAGGAATCTCAGCATTAGCTAGTAAAATATTCATTCTTTCAACAAAAGTAGCTTCCACAATACTTGCTTCATCAATCAACAAACATACTTTTTCACCATCGGCACAACAAAGTAGCAATTTTCTCAACATGTTATCAAATAATTCTATTGTATACCCAGTTTTTACTTTCAATTGTACTACTTTCAAACCATTAATCCATGCAACAAATTTAGAAAGGGTAGATTTACCGCTTGAACTTGGTCCTATTAGAATCATGTTCCCTTGTGGTTGTTTAAGAACTCTATCAAGACGTAAAATATGGTCAAGCATCTCTGTGTGTAAAATTAAACTTGTAGTGTTCTCTTCTTCATTGTAAACTCTTAGTCTTTCTCTAACAAAATTTTTGAGTGAAGTCTTTTCACATGATTGAAATTTTGAACTCAACCAACTACTAAAAAAGACAGGAAGTTTAAAACATTCATTGAAATCAACGTTTGGAAAATGTTTTTCACCAATCTCATGAAACAAATTGATGGTCCAAATCTTATCATCTTCGCTAATTAGTCTATCATAAAATATTCGCAAACCTTCATGAAACCATAGACGCAAAAATTGCTTTAGCT
This sequence comes from Lodderomyces pseudojiufengensis, assembly GCF_024610245.1. Lineage (NCBI taxonomy): Eukaryota > Fungi > Ascomycota > Pichiomycetes > Serinales > Debaryomycetaceae > Lodderomyces > Lodderomyces pseudojiufengensis. Next base: position 70,738 of record NW_026261535.1, read on the forward strand.
CTGTATAATTATCACTTTTTAAAGCAAAATATAAACCTTTACACCACCTTGTCAATTCACGTGGAGAATAAATATAATGTGGAGCTTTAAATGAAAAGTGTCTTTTGAAATGCTCATAAATAACAATGCAAGCTTGTGTTATATCAATTCTAAAAGGCTTTAGATCAGGGGCACATTTAAATATAGCATTGTTGAATGTTTGATATATTTGATTCAAAGAAGGTTTAGTTGGGTAATCAACCATCACTAAGGCTAAATGACGTAAAAATCTTGAGCTTAATACGTGTCTACCTGGATCGTTTGGTGAATTACACGCCCCGACAAATTGAATGTTTTCTAATGTAACCCACTGCATGTGTTTGGTGGACCAAAACCCGTCAAATTTAATCATTTGATTTATCAATGAAATTATACTTTGATTACCATACTCGTCTAGCATTGGAAGATTTATTTCATCACAAAACACAACCAACCATTTACCTGTTACTTTTGGAATTAATTTGAGTCTTCCATTTGATTTGACATACTGACATGAATTTTCTAATGCCTTAATTAAAGAATTTGAAGTGGTTTCTTTTGAAAAATTGAGTGCTAGTAATTCTAAATCTGGAGCTTTCGTTAATGCTTTCAACAAAGTCATTGTTTTACCGGAACCAGGTGGACCACATAAAAGCATTGGTGTGTGTTGTTTAAGCATTGAAAAAATCAAATTCTCATGATTAATCGTATCAATAGTTGGTATCATCAAATTTGGATTGTTGATCTCATGTGGGTTCAAATCCATCATCTCGATTTTATGATTGAGATCAACCCAGTTACAATCAGGAAGCTGAATTTCATAATTCATAATGTTACCAGGTGGAGGACTTATTGAGTCAAAAGCAGGATGAGACCTAATGAAATCAGAAAACTTTAACTTGTCCTCAATATTACAATCTCCTGCAAAAGCCCACATCATGGCTAGCATAATTGATGCAGAAGCATATTTATCAAATTTTATATCCACCAGTTTCAAATCTTCAGAATGATCAATAAATTTATCAATAGATGTCTTCAACATTGCTTCCAAAAATGTAATAGCTCTATGAATCAGATATGACATAATGTGTTCTAATGATTTACTCTCTGCGTAAGCAGCTTCAGTTAATGAAAAGTTCAACATATGCTTTAATTGATTAAATATCTGGTCCTGTAAATTCATCAAATTAATTCTTGAAATAGAGCTTTCCTCCATTTTGTGAGGTTGATAGTTTCGCAAACTAGATATTACTTTTTCATATAACATTTTCAATGATATCAATTCTTTATCAAACCAAATTACTCCACATCGACTTATAGTAGCAGGAGTGGTATAAGTTAAATCATCAGTTTCAAATAATATTGTTACATTTTGAGGTAAACCAAGCCTTTCACCAGTTGGTAAAGTAAAGACTTTATTGTTATCCAAAACACTATTCAAATTCTCAGCCCAGATTGGATCGATACGTCCATCGAAAACAATCCAAATTCTTTTTTTCAATTCACCTCTGGTATTATCAATTACCTTTCTTAACTGACTTGTGAAAAGACCATCTGTCCACTGCTTTGTGAAATTATCAAATTTACCAAATAATTGCTCTTTTGACATTACTTTAGGTTCAATAACAATAGCTTGGTGTTCCGTATTTTCAAATTCCGTAAGTGCATTCATTACCATCTCTAAAACTGTAGACTTACCAGAGCCAGCATCACCCACAAGCATAACACCATGATTTGAAGATTGAATATTACACAATTGTAAACCTTTTTCCATCAAAGCAGAAGATTCAACTAATCCTTTTCTTTGGCAAAATTGTTTGAACCGACTAATCAACTCGAGTTTGATATCATTTAGTTTTTGATCATTTGAAAAATATTTCAGTTGTAAAAATTTAAACAGTTCAACATCTTCATTAACTAACTTTGGCAAAACCATTTGTTCAATACTTTGCGATACGATCAATGACTCGTCATCAAGATTGCTTTCTTTGACTTCTTTAGCTCTATTTCCACATAAATTAATTACAGATTTGATGGACCTCAAACCAAAATCATAATGTTTTTGTTTTGTAAAATTTGATAATATTTCTTCAAAAAAGCTAGCTATTGAATAAGATAATTGATTTGAATGACTGAAAGTTTGTGAAGTCAATAATACTTCAATTATTTTTTGAGTATCAGGTTTTGTCATCCAAAAACTTCTAAATAATTTTTTCAAATTCTCAGGCAATTCATTTCTTCCCGAATAACCAGGATTCATAGTTACAAATAATGCTGTTCCAGGATTAACCCGACATTCACGATTAGATAATTGTATAGGTTGATTAACATTCTTAAGTCCATGCTGAATTGTTTCTATCTGTGTTGAAACTGCACTCAACATTTTAACATCTAACCTATTGAACTCATCAAAACAACCCCATGCTCCAACTCTACATAAACCAAGGAAAATTCGACCCATCGAATTAAAATCAAATTTTTCATCACAATTGAATACAATAACCATTTTACCTAAATTTTGACCAAGAGCTTTCACTGATTCGGTTTTACCTGTACCAGCAGGTCCTTCGGGAGAGCCACCAAGTTTCAAGGATAAAGCTTGTGTCATTGTCAAAAAAAATTTATCAATCAATGGTGTATATGCTAAGTTCTCAAAAGTTCCTAAATATTCAAAACCATAATCAAATTCACAACGTGCTTGTCTCATTGTTATTTTTTGATTTTCGAAATAATATTTTTGTTGGATCTCCCAGGTATATGGAATTTTAGATGAATTTAATTGATCAATAATATCGGTTTGATGCAAAAGTTCAATAATTATGTTCTGTAACTTAACTCTCAAATAATATAGGTTATTTTCTTTCAAGATTTTGGCCAGATTTTGGAGTAAAATTTGGGAATTTTTAAAATAATTATCTACAGATCCATTTTCTACTTGTTCAGTGAAGATGACTTGTAATAAAAGTATTGATATTTGATTTGGTGTATTTTTCAATAATTCAAGATACTGTATTTCATCTACATCCTCTATCATTTTCTCCCATTTCGGATAGCTAGTGATGAAAATTTCAAGCAATGAATGTTTGATTTGACTTTCTAATTGAGTAAGCCATTCATGAAGCATTGAATATTTGATTAAAGACACAGGTTCAGCTAAATCAAACGTCTCACCTTCACCACTAATGATACCAACAATCGAATGACTTTCATGGTCAAACTTTAGTTGACCAATACCATTAAACATCTTTTTTATATGTTTGTTAATTCTAGTGATATCATTTGAAGAACCAATCAATTCAAGTAAATCTTCGTTCCCAAGGAAAAAGAATCTAGGAAATAAATCTCGTTGTTTCTCCAAATATCCAGATAAAGACACTTGTATCACTGATAAAGTTTTTAAGTATTTCGACATTGTTGCTTGAAGATCAGTAATTGTAATAATATCAATAACTTTATCAAATTTATACAACCTTTTCAACAAAGTCATATATTCATAATTCAAATTTTGAAACCTTGAATGTTCAATGGGTAAAAGATTTTTAACTTCATTATCATCATTTCCAAACACACCATTTAAATGAATCCATTCCAGTTGAGTTTGAGACCAAACATCTAATATTGAATTTAATGAATTTAATTTGTTCTCAATTTCTAATACTTTTTGATCAAAATTTGTATAATATATTGATTTTTTAATTGATCCGATAACATCTAAATTTAAATCAATTTCATTAAATAAATCTTCCCAATTTTTAATTAATCTACATTTATTTTCATAATTGAAAAATTCAAAATATTTTTCTAACCAATTATTTTCAATTTTAATTAAACTTTCTTCAATTGTACTTTCATTTCTAGCTTGTTCCAAAATTTCTCGAACATATTGAAAATTGACTGATAAGTTAAGATTCCAAACGCTTCCCACAGTAAGTTTATCTTCCAATTTTGAACCTAATTGATCAAATAATTTAATCCAATGTCTTTTTTTCAATGAAGAATCTTTTAAATCAATTATTATAGAATGAATATCCAAATAATTCTTTACCAATGATTGAATTTCAAATATAGCTGAATACTGACGAATATTAAAGGGTAAGTTTCTTATAGAAGTAATGATATCATTCAAATTGTTTCGTAAAAGTTCAGGTTTTAAATCTGACCATTCTATAGATTTGAGCAACTCCAATTTCTCCCAGAACGAATTCACTATCGACCACACCGTTTGTAAACTCTTCATATCTTCTAGTGGTTCCAATGATTCTTCAAAATTGAAATTTTCAAATTTCAATTCTTGAGCAATAATTTGAATAGTTTTAATATAAGCTAATAATTCATCATATTTGGATTGATATTTGTTTAACAAAAGCAACACATCACTTGGGTTTAAGTCACCAGAAATTGGTTTGTTAACATTCCATTCATCTCTTAAAATTTTTAAAGATTGTTTTGCTTTTAAAAATTCTGATTCCGAATTTGTAGTTATGAAATTTAAATCTTTTGAAATTAGTGTCTGCTTTTCCTTTAATAGATGTTTCAATTGTGACAAAATAAATTCCAATTGATCAACAAATATCCAATTATTACCAAACTTGAATTTATGTTTCATCATGAATTGTTGAATTATTGCAAATGACGATATTAAATTTTCCCAAACTTGAATTTTGTTTTTCGCTTCAAAAATTACACCAATTCGTTTCAATATTAGACTAATAGCTTCATGAAATACGAGGGGGTTTTCAAGTTCAATTTTCATTTGTAGTATTGTATCTTTTAATTTCCTAACTTCGGTTTCGAATGTTTTTGAAAATTGCAATAAAATTGATTTTTTGAATGAAGCATACAAGATTGAACATCTTGCTTGAATTTGTTTTGAATCAATTGTAATTAAATCACCAATTAACTTTTCAGGTTCATCCATTAATTTTTCATTTTCAAAGAATGTTTTAAGTATTTCATAAGATTTTAAAGCATCACCTTCTACAAAGAAATTTTCAAAATCTTCCATTAATAACATGTTATGAAATGTTTCCCAGCGTATAAAATATTTTTCTACCTCATTATAACAAGAATTGATTTCATTGAGACAATCATTAAATGTATCATTCACTTCATTAGTCATAGCAATATTTGAAAATAATTTGGTAGAAGATATTGGTCTTTGTTTTGCAACTATTTTTATAATTTTATTGAAGCTAGTGTATAATTCGTTTTTACCTTTAGCAATAGTAGGACTCAAATTAAATGTACCATCTATTGAAATAATTTGATGTTTAATTTTTTCAAAATTCGTTTGATATCTTTCGAACTCAACTACTTCAATTTCTTGATTATTAGGTACCAAATAATTTATAAATATTTTCAATTGTGTTTTTAATTTAATTGCTAAAATTGATTCAATTTCATCATTTATTGATTTTATCACTTTTTCACCTGTATTTCCTAAATTTGAAAGTTCAAATTTTTGTTCAATTACTTTTAAAATCAGTTCAATTGTTTTAGTATCGTATGTGCAAGTTTTCAATTCATGACATTGTTGTTCAATGAAATGATGGAAGTTTCGTAGATCAGCCAATTGATGATTGATTTGTACTAGATATTCATGTAATTCTTGCAAGTTCCTAATTGACTGTATTTCAATTAAGCTTTCACTACTTAGTAGCATTTCATCATTTTGATTTATTAAATCTATTGCATCTGATATATGTGACCATTCAATGACTGAAACCTTTTTTATTAATTCGTTTAAGGTTTCAATTGAATCAGGGATGTATTTTAAAATTTGTTCTGGTGATTGCAAAATCTGATTAAATGATGTTACTTGATATGATATTTCATATGCAATATTTCGAAGTGCTAGCATCTTTTTCTGAGTTAACTTAAAATTGAGTGGCATTTTGAAACCTAATGATTCTAGAACATGAACCTTTTCGCCTATTTGGAATTGAGTAAAATCAGTATTGGGTATAACAATGTAATTCCCATTCACATTTGACAATTTAATAATAAAACCAATATTTTTAATTGAAGCCATATCCGTAAAGGTCTTGACCCAGTTTTCAAATGCAACATTAGGATCAATTTTTTTAAACAAATTTTTAATAAGTGTATCTATTTTTTGACCAATTGAATAATTATTCCATTCTTTTCCTAACATTATTTGTAAATGATTAGTGTAAAACTTCAATCTTGAAGTTAGTTCAACATATAATAAGATTTTCGAATACTCATCAACACTAATATTAGTTGTTAAATCTTTTAATGTTTGAATTTCAGCAAATGCAAAATCCAATATTTTCAATCTATAAGTATCATTCAAAATTGTCATTGCAGAATTATATTCTTTATTAGAAAAAAAATTATCAAATATTGTTAAATAATCAGTGAACAGTTCAGCATTATCAAAATATAAATTAATTCGAGATATCCAAGTCGTAAATACCGAGTTATAAATTTCATTGTAAGATTTTTTGTTGGTTAGCCAAATTTGATTTCCTTCATTTGAAAAATCAATCACATTTATTGGTACAAGATACGATTTATAAGCATTTTCCAAACTTGTTAGATTTGTAAGGCTTTCTTCATTTTGAGATGCCTGATTAATATTATTTATTAGGTTCTCATGATTAGATCTTAATTGACTCAATTCAGAAAGTCTAGTAGTAATAAATTTTAGCCTCAGTTGATCGATTAATAATTTATTTTTGTCTTGTCTCCTTCTTGATACTTCTCTAATTGTATTCAGTATAAATTTTAAATTCTCTTCTAACAAATTTATTATTTCAAAACTTGATTTCTGAATTTTTTCAAATTCTTTCATTGGTAATAACATAACATTTAAAGATAAATATATTTCTTGAAATTTATTGAAAATATCATTAAGAAACAATGTAATGATTTCATTAATTTCAACAATTGAAAGTAAACTTAATTTAGATTTTAAATGATAAAATAAATCAGAAATTGAATCTTGTAATTTTGAAAATTCTGAATCATTAACAATATCAATTAATTCTTGAATAGGTAAATCTTTAAAAAATGTATTAAAAGTATTTGATTGTTTTTTTATTTCATTAATTCCAGTATCATTTTCAAAACTTAAAACTGTATGAAACCTTCTTGCTTGATTCAAAAATTTTAAAGTTGTTTTAATTTCCGGACTTTCAATTTGTTTTTCAATTAATAAAATTGCGATTTCAATTGAATTCCAAAATTCAATTTCTTCAATTAAAATATTTGAATTATGATTGATTTTACTAAAAGTTTGAATTTCTTTAACCCAATTATTGCAAATGGAAGTTAATTCATTTAAAAATGTAATATCTTCAATATCAATCAGTCGTGTTTGATCTTGTAAAAACTGTTTTATTTTAGGATGAGTTGAACTTATTAAGTCTGGTATTTTGAAACTTTCCGATTTTAAAGATGATGATAACTCTTTGAATTTTTTAATTATATTTGAAGAATTATCATTTGAGCCATTTATAATTTCAAAATATGGTAATAAACCTAAATTTATGGTAGATTTTATTGTATCAATTGAAAAATCTTGATTGAGTTTTGAGTTGATGGGTAAGTTTAGTATATTTAATTGAGATTTAAGTGGAAGTTTTTCATTCAAAATTCCATTGAATTTAATGATCACTATAAGCAAATCAATATCATTTAGTCGAATCTTTTTAAAATCATTTATAAAGTTAATTGTATCATTGTTGTCCTTAACGGCACATATTAGATCAGGATTTATATTGTTCGAAAATTTCTCTAAGAGTCCATCATCTAGTGATATTCGACAAGTCCCATGATTGATTGAAGTAATCACATCCAGAACATATTCGTAAAACAGGATTGATGACACATTTGATGTTATATTTGTGTGTTGCATTCAAGCTTAGGTTTGAATCATCTATTATAGAGATCTTGTTTACTTTTTTTTTTAAGGTCCATATATTAGTATGCATAAAAGCGCGTTTTTAACTAAAGTCCCTTATAAAATAGTGATATTAGAAGAAATACCCATCAACAGAGCTCGAAGAGCTGTTTAGTACGTGATAACTCTATTAAACCTATTGGAAAGCTTGAAGTAATAGCATGTGTCAAACGAATGGTTTGTCTTCCATGAGACGTGATCCTTAGAAAAGATATCATAGATGATTCAAGACCAACAATTGAGATTGAAAATTATTTTACCTTACTTCAAATAATTCGGAGATTTGATTAAATTGGAAATATAACCATGAGATTAATCATCTTATGGCCGAGTGTATACATGCCGTTTAATCTATTTTTCTAGAATGAGATTCATTACGTCTTTCTCGTATTACATCACTTTTTCGATCTTTGCTTTTTGATTAACAAAAAATTAATCGGATAGTGTAATTTATTACGGATCTCTGGCTCAGCCTAAAAAATAATAAATCAATTACACAAAAGCAAAGAGTATGAAACCGAATTCGAGATGTTTCAAAACTTTGACACAAAATCTGACAGCGAAGTTAAATCATAATACGAACAGATCTCTGATATATGTTTCAGAAAAGTCTATCATAGAAGATACTTCCTATTAAAAAGTTAACAGTAATCGATATCAAAAATTATTGTAGTACAAAACCAACCTAGAAGATTTAAATATACTTCTAGTTTTCTAACTTACAATCTGTAAGTTTCAAGAGTATTTTGCAGCAAAATTTTAATATTTGCAATAGTTGAGAATTCGCATTTTTTTTGTAGAAAGTGATTTTCACAGGTTGAAACAAATACAGTCGTTGCAACTATATGTCTCATGACAAAATGAGTGCAACACCTGAAATAAAGACCGTTTTGTTGCATACTTTATTGGTGTTTGTTGTAATTCTAGAGGATGCTAGCCAACTTTTGTTACTACGATTGATGCAAATCTGATCAGTGATGTTATAGTAAAGACAAAAGCAAAACGAGCATAGGTGCCTTCTCAAATATATTCTTTTACCAATACATTGATCAAAAATGATTTGTAGTGTATCAACTCTATTTTTTTCGGATAATTTGAGTAGTTACCATTTCTTTAAATTTATTATTTGATTCAATTTCAGATACATATAGAAATCTTGATAATTGTTTTCACATGACATATAAGCCTGGATTGACTAAAGCGGCGATAAAATCAAGACCAATGTGGCAATTTTGTAGTCTGTTTGAAAAGTTCGGTGATACTGTCTTCGGAATTATAATATCGGAAGAAAGAAAAAAAGTCATAATGAACAATAGAGAATGAGAACTACAGTCAAAAGTCCTAAATTGTACATTCTACTTAAGCCGTTAACCCATCTCAACTGTTCTAGAACATATAGGTTGATTTTTTCATGATTAGACCATAAGCTTACAACTATTAAAGATGAGTATACTCGATTAGTTTAGAAGCTTAGAAGGACCTTTTTGCAGGTATTTTTGAAAGATTAAACTCTTATCAATTCGACAAAATTAAAGCAGAAACTTACTTTTTAGTCCAAATATCATCGATACATAGGTAATTGTGATCACTATTTTGATGAGAAAACAAATATGACGAAACATCTTTTTTAGAAATCAAAATTTGTCATCAATTATAGAGACACTTAGTTCTTACACAGAACAGCAAGGATAAATTTACCTTGTTTCAGCCGTATCTGAGTTTGAGTCAATAGGTTTACATAAATAAAATTGCGACTTAACAAAAATTTATTGTCATTTTATCAATTTATTTCTTTTATTTTCTTTTCGGATAAAATCAATAAAAATAGAAGCAACTTTATTTTGATTAAAGAAAAGCATTGCATACGTTCATTCAATGTAAAAGAACGTGCCGAATGTTATTTAATTGTTACAATTGAAAATCAACTATGTCATGGAGTTTTTGGGAAACTACCTATTTCAAATTAAAAGTTATAGATTCATATAAATCATTGAATTTTTTAGGCTAAAGAATCTTATGGTATACATATTTTTTCGGCTATTGTCTTTTTTTTTTATATTTTTTTTTTACAATAATCTATATTAGTTTTGTGTCATATTTCATAAATCCGCACTTCTTTCAAGCTTAAATGATTTATTAAAAATGGATACGATGATGAACTTAACATTTTTATCAATTAAAACTAACTATACATGTCTTGTAATCAATATAATTGTAGATACATCAGTCGACTTTTGGGTAATTAAAATTTTGTTCATGAATCAATTTCATGATTTGAAAGGATGGAAATGATAATATTTTTTTCACTAAGAATCTTAAAAATTACGGGGTTAAAAATTTATTTTTTTAATTTGTAAATGAATAAAAAATAATTAAAATAAATGTGAAACCAGAATCGAGTTCTTTTGGCCAAAAAGACAGTCCATTTAGCAGGAAGTGAATAGAAACGGTTAACACATAGAACTACACACCTGATAAAATTGTGTTTTTTTTTTGTCTAATAAATTTTATTTATGTAACCACCTTAATTATATTTTGTTTCATCCTAATAAATAAATATAGAATTAGATTATCCGATATCCGTATAAAATTAAATAAAAAAAACAACCTAAATATATATTTCAAGACTTTTTCATCAAATTTCATTTCAATAACTTTTTTTCAATATTTATTTTGATCATCAATTATCACCAAGTCTTTTTTCATATATTTTCATCATATCATATACATATATATAACTAAATATTAACAGTTTTTTTTTTTATTTTTTCGGTTTTGATTCACCAAGTGCTTTTAATTATCATTTACTCGATTAATTGCTTAATTTCATAAATCAAATAGAAATCAGTTTACAAACTCAAATATTCAAAATAAAATGTCATTCTCAATTTCGGGATCTAAAGAAGATTCCGATAATAGATTGGAAAATCAAAAAACAAATTCTTCATCAGATTTACATTCAATAGATGATTATCATGGTATAGATGAAAAAAGTGTTCGTAATTTGGCAAGAACTTTTACAAATAGTTCAAATAATGATGTTAATTCAGCTTCAGAATTACATAAATATTTAACAAATATGTCAACTGTACCTGGTGTTAATCCAGTTTCAGAAACTCCAGATGAAAGATTAGATCCAAATTCTGATAATTTTGAAGCTAAATATTGGGTTAAAAATATTAGAAAATTATTTGATTCAAATAGAGATTATTATAAACCTTCAAAATTAGGTGTTGCTTATAGAGATTTAAGAGTTTATGGTGTTGCAAATGATACTGATTATCAACCAACTGTTACAAATGCATTATGGAAATTAGCTTCTGAAGGTATTCGAATGATTAGTAAAGAAGATCAATCAAAACAATTCAACATTTTAAAACATATGGATGCTATAATGAGACCTGGTGAAGTAACAGTTGTATTAGGTAGACCTGGTGCTGGTTGTTCAACATTATTAAAAACTATAGCTGTAAATACTTATGGTTTTCATATTGCTAAAGAATCTAAAATTACTTATGATGGTTTAACTCAAAAAGATATAGAAAAACATTTTAGAGGTGATGTTATATATTCAGCAGAAACTGATGTTCATTTTCCTCATTTATCAGTTGGTGATACATTAGATTTTGCAGCAAGATTAAGGACTCCACAAAATAGAGGTGAACATGTTGATAGAGAAGAATATGCAAAACATTTAGCAAGTGTTTATATGGCTATGTATGGTTTATCACATACAAGAAATACTAATGTTGGTAATGATTTCATTAGAGGAGTTTCAGGTGGTGAAAGAAAAAGAGTTTCAATTGCAGAAGCATCATTAAATGGAGCAAATATTCAATGTTGGGATAATGCAACAAGAGGTTTAGATTCAGCTACTGCATTAGAATTTATAAGAGCTTTAAAAACTTCAGCTACAGTTTTAGATACAACTCCATTAATTGCTATATATCAATGTTCACAAGATGCTTATGATTTATTTGATAAAGTAGTTGTATTATATGAAGGTTATCAAATCTTTTTTGGTGATTCAAAACATGCTAAAGAATATTTTTTAAATCAAGGTTGGGAATGTCCTCAAAGACAAACTACAGCAGATTTTTTAACTTCATTAACTAATCCAGCAGAAAGACAACCACGTCCAGGATTTGAAAACTCAGTACCAAGAACTCCAGAAGAATTTGAAGCTCGTTGGAAAAATTCACCAGAATATGCTGCATTAATTCAAGAAATAGATCAACATTTTATTGATTGTGAATCATTAGATACTAAACAACAATATCATGAATCTCATAAAGCAAGACAATCAAACCATCTTAATTCTGGATCCCCATATACTGTTTCATTCAATATGCAAGTTAAATATATTATGCATAGAAATTGGTTAAGAATGAAAGGAGATCCTTCAATTACAATTTTTTCAATTTTTGGTCAATTAGTAATGGGTTTAATTTTATCATCAGTTTTTTATAATTTACCTCCAAATACAAATTCATTCTATTTTAGAGGTGCAGGTATGTTTTTTGCTGTTTTATTCAATGCATTTGCTTCATTATTAGAAATTATGTCACTTTTTGAAGCTAGACCAATTGTTGAAAAACATAAGAAATATGCACTTTATCGACCATCAGCTGATGCTTTAGCTAGTATTGTTAGTGAATTACCAGTTAAATTGTTAATGTCAATGTCATTTAATTTTGTATTTTATTTTATGGTTAATTTTAGAAGAAATCCAGGTAGATTTTTCTTTTATTGGTTAATGTGTATTTGGTGTACATTAGTTATGTCACATTTATTTAGATCAATTGGTGCTGTGTCAACTTCTATTGCTGGTGCAATGACTCCTGCAACTGTATTGTTATTGGCTATGGTTATTTATACTGGTTTTGTCATTCCTACTCCTTTAATGTTGGGATGGTCAAGATGGATAAATTATATAAATCCTGTTGGTTATGTTTTTGAATCATTGATGTTAAATGAATTTCATGGAAGAGAATTTGAATGTCTAGAAAACAATTTTATTCCATCTGGTCCAAATTTTAGTCAATATCCAATTGGAAATAAAGTTTGTGCAACTGTTGGTGCTAGACCAGGTAATAGATTTGTTAATGGTACAGATTATTTAAAAGAATCTTATAATTATGTTAATGGTCATAAATGGAGAAATTTAGGTATTACAATTGGTTTTGCTGTTTTCTTTTTAGTTATTTATGTTGCACTTACAGAATTCAATAAAGGAGCTATGCAAAAAGGTGAAATTGTTTTATTTTTAAAAGGTTCATTAAAGAAACATAAGAAACAGATGCAAGCTAAAGCTCATGATTCAGAATATGGTGGAATGCCAAATGAAAAAGTATCAATCGAAGCTGCTACTGAAGCTAGAAAGTTTGAAAATAGTTCAGAATCAGGATCAGTTTCTTCAACACCATTACCAGAAAACAAAGAAATATTTTTTTGGAGAGATCTTACATATCAAGTTAAAATTAAAAAGGAAGATCGTGTTATTTTAAATCATGTTGATGGATGGGTTAAACCAGGTCAAATTACAGCTTTAATGGGTGCATCCGGAGCAGGTAAAACTACATTATTGAATTGTTTATCAGAACGTGTTACTACTGGTACTATTACAGATGGTGTTAGATTGGTTAATGGTCATCCATTAGATTCTTCATTTCAAAGATCAATTGGTTATGTTCAACAACAAGATTTACATTTACCAACTTCAACTGTTAGAGAAGCTTTACAATTTTCAGCATATTTAAGACAACCAAGACATGTGTCAAAAAAGGAAAAAGATGATTATGTTGATTATATAATTGATTTATTGGAAATGACATTATATGCAGATGCTTTAGTTGGTGTTGCTGGTGAAGGATTAAATGTTGAACAAAGAAAAAGATTAACTATTGGTGTTGAATTAGTTGCTAAACCTAAATTATTATTATTTTTGGATGAACCAACATCTGGTTTAGATTCTCAAACAGCATGGTCAATTTGTAAATTAATGAGAAAATTAGCAGATCATGGTCAAGCTATTTTATGTACTATTCATCAACCTTCAGCATTATTATTAAAAGAATTTGATAGATTATTATTTTTACAAAAAGGTGGTAAAACTGTATATTTTGGGGATTTAGGTGAAAATTGTCAAACACTTATTAATTATTTTGAAAGTGAAGGTGCTGATCCTTGTCCAGCTAATGCTAATCCTGCTGAATGGATGTTGGAAGTTGTTGGAGCTGCTCCAGGTTCTCATGCTAAACAAGATTATTTTGAAGTGTGGAGAAATTCAAAAGCTTTTCAAGATGTTCAAGCTGAATTAAATAGAATGGAAACCGATTTATCTAAATTGCCAAGAGATGAAGATCCAGATTCAAAATTAAAATATGCTGCACCATTATGGAAACAATATTTATTAGTTAGTTGGAGAACAATTGTTCAAGATTGGAGATCACCAGGTTATATTTATGCTAAATTATTTTTAGTTGTTTCATCATCAATATTCAACGGATTTTCATTTTTTAAAGCAAAGAATTCTCAACAAGGTTTACAAAATCAAATGTTTTCAATTTTCATGTTTTTCATTCCATTCAATACTTTGGTTCAACAAATGTTACCTTACTTCTGTAGACAAAGAGATGTTTATGAAGTTAGAGAAGCTCCTTCAAGAACATTTAGTTGGTTTGCATTTATAACTGGTCAAATAACTTCAGAAATTCCTTATCAAATTTTTGTTGGTACTGTTGCATTCTTTTGTTGGTATTATCCATTAGGTTTATATAGAAATGCAGAACCAACAGATTCTGTTAATCAAAGAGGTGTTTTGATGTGGATGTTTATAACTTCATTTTTTGTTTATACTTCAACTATGGGTCAATTATGTCAATCATTTACAGAATTACCAGATAACGCTGCTAATTTAGCTACATTATTATTTACAATGTGTTTGAATTTCTGTGGTGTGTTAGTTCCAGGTCCAGAATTACCAGGATTTTGGATTTTTATGTATCGTGCTAACCCATTTACTTATTTGATTCAAGGTATATTAGCAACAGGATTGGCTCATACTAGGGTTGTTTGTAATGATGCTGAATGGCTTAAGATTCAACCACCTTCAGGAATTAGTTGTAGTCAATATTTAGATGCTTTTGCTAGTGCAGCTGGTGGACAAGCTGAAGTAAGGAATGGACAATGTAGTTATTGTGCAATGACTTCAACAGATACATTTTTAAATTCAATTAATGCAAGATATAGTGAAAGATGGAGAAACTTTGGTTTAGTTGTTTCATTCATAGCTATTAATATTGTTTTAACAACATTTTTATATTGGTTAGCAAGAGTTCCAAAAGGTAATAGAGAGAAAAAACATAAAAAATAAATAGTCAGTTAGTGTTTAGAGTTATATATTTAAATTTTAATAAAGAGTCAAATATAATGTAATTTAGCAATGGTTTTTTGTAATTTTCTATTTTCTTTCTACAAAATTATTTCGGGTCCTGCCTCGGTATCATATAATATTTGAACGATAAAATCTAGACCAAATTATTAAATTTTACGGAAATAATATTTTATTCCCGTTGTTTAACATTGGATTTACTACAAGCCGCACTTTAAACAACTCGCTAATAACTAAAACACAAGAATTCTCATTTAGATTTAATAATAAGAATGATCTAAAATCTATGACTAAACTTTTCATATTTGTATCATCAAGATGTCAAACATAGATATCTGATACTTTCTTGATGCAATTTCATAGTTCGATTACCTGAATATTAATCTTAATGTCAGAATCTAAAATTCGAAAAAGGAATAAACCAACAGTTGTTTGCAGTAATTGTAAAAGGAAGAAAATCAAATGTGATAGAAAAACGCCTTGTACATCATGTGTCAGACTTAACCTTGGATACTCATGTTTGTATGAAGTTAGTGGAAAGAAAAGTTCTAGTAATTTGGAATCACAAGCATTAAAAACCAAAGAATTGGAAACAATGAAAAATAGGATTAAAGAGTTGGAGGAACTTCTCAAAATCAGCCAGTCAGTCCCATCAAGTTCCAAAAAGAAAAGTATTAAACCAGAAGTTAGGGATCCAATACTACCACCGAAAGACTCAAATTGGCCCAATCCCTTAAACGATGATGATGAAGTTTTAAATTTTTATACTGGTTACACAGCATTACATATTAAAGGAAACATACGACGTATTAATTTTGGACCTTTATCATGGTTTGCATTATTGAAAAGAGACCCTGCTTTAAGTCTTGTATGGAAGTTTTTTATAAGCAAAGGTTATTTTAATTTCATGACTGTTGGGAATCAACCTTTAACAGCTGAAAATTTTAGATTATTGAATTCATCTGTTCCTGCTGAAGGTATTTCAATAAACATGGATAAATTTTTTAGAAGAAAATTATTAGAACTTGAAGGATTTGATGAAATAGCTCCTTATAAATCTTTAGAAAAATATGAATTAAAATTAAATGGGTCTACAAATGGAATGATGCCAATTAATGAATCGAAAATGACATTTACTCAAATAAGTCTTGCAAAGACAATATTTGATGGAAGAGTTAACCCAGAATTACAATTAATTGAAAAAATTAAAAAGATTTTACCTGCAAAGAAAGTATTTTGGATGTTGATTGATTTATTTTTTCAAAAAGTATACCCTTTTTTCCCTTTCATAGACGAAGAAAGATTTAAGAAAGATATTCAAAAAATAGTTGGGACAATTAATTATGAATATCAACCTTTTGTTGATGTTAAAATTAGTAAGAAATTGGATTTAGCAAGTATAGCTATATGTTTCATTATTTTAAGAATGACATATTTATCACTTTATTCAAATAGAGATTGTATTAATCACGATATAATGTCATCAGTTGAAGATTCAGATACTAAATTTTTATTTTTGAATCCAATAAATGCATCTTGTATTGATGTTGCAAATTCATGTATTCAATGTTTTCAATTTACAAGAAAATCAAATTTAACCGTTTTTCAAGCAATTTTATTTATGAGAATTTATAGAAATAATGCTCCTGAAGAAGAAGATTATATAAGTGGAGGTGATTCACAAACTGCAACTGCGTTGCTAGTACAAATGGCTTATTCATTAGGATTAAATCGAGAACCAACGAATCTTGACCTTCCAAAGGATGAAAAAACAAATCATTTAGGACGTAAGATATGGGCTTATCTACTTCGTCAAGATATATTACATTGTGCTTCAATTGGAAATCCAACTTCAATACATTCACAACATTTTGATGCTAAAAGACCATACATGACTGAACAAAATAGTAACATAAAAGATCTTGAATTGGAAAGAGCAGCAGTTGAGACTTTTACATATTTAGATTCAGAACTACATTTATTACGTAGACTAATAGGATATTCATTAGATATGAAAGATGGTGTGAAAATGAAAACAATTACTAAAGATTTACATGAATTTGAACTGATTTTGGATGCAAGATTTAATGTTATGAATAATTCTGATTTGAAAGAAGAAATAACCATGTCAAAACATAATAGACCGGAAATAGGTAGATTCACATATTTGGTGAAATTTAAGATTTTTTTTGCTATGAAAACTGCGATAACTTCATTTTATATACATATTTATTTGCATTATGAGAAGTTGATGGATACAGAATTAACATTTTATTACCTACTCAAAATTCTTTTAATCGTCACCAATGACATCATGCCATACTTAGGTGATGCAATAACTGGGTATTTAAGTTCTGTTGGATTCACTTTAAATCACAATCTTCAATTGTCAATGCATAAATGTAATGAATTTATCATGTCATGTTTGGTTAGAATCAATTTTCGGATTCATTCATTTACAACAAATCCTGAACATAAAATAAAGCTTACAAATGATGAAAATTATAGAACTTACTTTGAGAAATTAAATAGTATTGGACAAAATTTAACCCATGCTGAAAGCCTAATACGAAAATTAATGCAAAGGATGAGCTCCAGATATTATTCAGCTTGGAGAGCTTATAAAGCTCATTCAGAATTACTAAGAACTATTGCAGACCCAGAATTTGTGGCAAAATCAAGTAGTGGTATGAAAAGAATAAAATGTTTTCAATTTACCCCTGATCAATTGGATGAGTTTGATTTGATTGTTTCGAAATTAAAACATTTTGTAGCAAATATAGTACATTATACTGATTCAAAAGATAAACCTACTCCTGATTTTTCAATAATTACAGATTTGAATGATATTAAAGAGTATACAAGTGAAGATCCACAAAATGAATGGAAAGTTGAAACTATGCCTAATGAGAATCAAGTAACAACAACCAACAATTTCAATCAAATTGAAAATACAAAACCCAGTAGTGACATAATAGATCAAATGTGGTTACTGTTAGTAGCAATGAAAAACGATATGAGTAATAACATGGAAAATTCAAATTTTCAGAATATGTTTGGTGAATCTGAGTGTCTTGTTCAAGAACCAGTATGTACCAAAACTAGCGAACAAAACATTACACCAGTCAATAGAGAAGATCAAGTTCTGCCTACATTGGATCCTCTTCCTACTGAAATGTATGCTAATCCATATTTTGATCTAGCTGGTTTTTGTCAATTTTAAACATATTTCTGATCATTAATTCATTATTATACACATTATATTCACAGTATTATTTTTTAGCATATGAGAATATTGTATTATCACCAAAATTTTGTTTTAAATTAGATAGATCAACACTTTGTAGACAATTTGTAGCCAATTCTTCATTTTCAAATTCAATAAATGATAGATTTCTAGGCTTAATATATCTTACAATCTCAATTCCAGCATAATCTCCGAAATAATTTTCAATTGTAGTTTTATTTATGTTTAATGTCTCATTAATATTTTGTAAAAGCAAAACATGATTTGGTGGTAAGTTTTGCCAACTTTTCAAATTTGCTGAAGCTGATTCTTTACTTGAAGTTGAATTCTTCTTATTTGTTTTCTTTTTGATTGATTTTGATTTTGACTCATTTAATTTTTTTTGTATTTTATGTTCTCTTCTTACTTGACGTCTAGCATTGAATTCATTTTTGTCAGTAAGGTAAACATCATCACTGTTAGACTTAGCAAACTCAATGTTAATATTTTTGTCAAACAACGGTTTTTGATTTAATTCCTTGACTGCTTTGGATGCATCTTCAACGTTATCAAATGTTACAAAAGCTTGTCCTTTTAATTTTAATGATTTTTGTAGTAGAATTCTTTTGGGGTTATAATTTTGAAGCAAAAGTTGTAAAGATGATCGTAGTTTATTTAGTGAGACTTTCTCATTGATATTATTTATATAAATCGTTTGTCTTGGCGTGGATAACATCGTTTTTAATCTCGTATCTGTTTGTTTGTAAAATGATATTTTCATAGTAACCTTAGACTATGTTTCAGCATTTTGAATTCTTTGATTGTCATAACTTTCAGTGTCAGAAAATTTGAAAATAAAGCAAGACATGCGGCACTCTCTAAATTTTGCCTAGTTTGTGTGGTATAATTGACGCGCAAAATTAAGCCAATGAAAACAAAGTAATTTGTAAGCATAAGCTACACAAGAAAATTCTGAAAATAACTAACCTTTCAATAATTAAACATGTTAATAGGTTGATTGTTCAGCATAAATTAAACTATTAAGTTCATTCGTTGAAGCTAATTTTGTAGAGATGGATTGCTGAAACACAGTTGAAAAATTAAGCTCTTTAATACTTTCGTTATAATTTTCTCATCAGTAAGTTGTTTCAAGTTCAAATTTGTGTGTTAATTTGTTCTTTGCGACGAAATGAAATATTTCATTAACCTTTTGATTAGCCATAATTGATAATTGAAACATTCAATTTCAATGAATCAAAACCACATAACCAATTTGATTAAATGGCAAAACGCAAATATTATATATTTTTATAATATATTAAATTAGAGATATTAATTATTATGTAATAAGTTAGTTCTAGTATTATTATAATTGTATTTTTTATTACATAAAGATAATAATATTAATACTGTAATCATTTTTTATAAATAAATAAATACTCTTCATAATAATAATAATTTAAATATCTTACTTTATATTTTAAAATAAACAACCACATTATTTAATTTTATTTGATCTTATTCTTATCAAATTGCCACCATAGGATATAGACTTTATATTATTCAATTTTTTTTCAATTTATATATAGAACTTATTTTAGTCATTCCACACCTTAGATCTTAAAAACAACCAGGCATAGACATCTCACGGTTAAAAAACACAACTTTATATTTCATTTAGTTTTGAAAAAGTCCATAAACAAGTAATATCAACTTAATAGACAGGTTTACAGGGTTACTTCACTATTTTCATACATTTAAAAATTCCATATCATATTCATTTATAAATTCATATCTCAGAAATGTCATTAGTTGCTCTAAAAAATGGAGTTACTAAAGTTTTCAACCACAATAATAAATCAGATGAAGAATTAGAAAGAGTTAATAGACTATTAGATAACAACCAAAATCCCTATGGCTCAACGGATAATAATGGAAATCAAGACGACAGAGCATCAGCAATAGCAAGAGAAGAAGCTGTACTTCATGCAGCTGCTTCAATTGCATCATCATCCGAAAATAAAGAAGAAGAAGAATTTAATTCAAACGTATTGACAAATTTTTTTAATAGATTTGATCCAAGAGTAATGTCAGATATAATAATTGGATTAAGTGATGGATTAACTGTTCCATTTGCATTAACTGCAGGATTATCATCTTTAGGTGATTCAAAATTAGTTATAACAGGTGGTATGGCAGAATTAGTATCAGGAGCAATATCGATGGGATTAGGTGGTTATTTAGCAGCAAAATCAGAATCAGAATATTATCATTCACAAGTTAAAAAGGAAAAATTAGAATTTTTTAAAAAACCAGAATCAATAAATCAAGATGCTGCTGAAATAATGTTTGAATTAGGAGCAAGTGATACAACAATAATAAGTTTTTTAAAAGATTTAGATTCAAAACCTAAAAATTTAATAGATTTTGTTATAAGATTTGGAAAAGGATTAGAAGAACCTGCTGAAGGTAGAGAATTTACTTCTGCTTTAACTATTGGATTATCATATTTCTTTGGTGGATTTGTACCATTATTACCATATTTTTTCACACATGTTGTTAAAACTGGTCTATTAGTATCAGTTATTGTTATGTTAATTACATTATTTATATTTGGATTCATAAAAACTTCAATATCTTTAGGTGATGATTGTGGAAATCATAAAAAAGTTGCAGAAGGGATTCAAATGGTTGCAGTTGGTTCTGTTGCTGCGGGTGCTGCTTGGGGGCTTGTATATTTCATAGATAATTAGTATTACATTTTTTCAGTATTGAAAGTGATATTAAAACTAAGTCAAACTCCAACTCTCGGACCGTTCAATCAAGGAAACTATTTTTTCTTAGTATTGGACCCAATTCTCGATAATGTTCAAACAATAAGTTATTGAAGTGACATTTGCTCTATGAACATAGTCAGTTAGACCAAGTGCAACGATTTGAAAGTTTAAGAAAGTTACAATCAAAATTAGCGATTTTTTTTATAGGAATCCTCAATTTTTAGAATAAAGGCTATCAACGGCAATAAGGGCTTTAAAGTTAAGCCGAATCAGTCAACAATAGTAAGTAATTGAGAAAAACTTAACTTTTGAAATAAAGTATACGAACCATTTAGATATGAAGGGAAATTATAATAAAACGTGAAACATCACCCCTTAATTAATTATTGAATAGCTAAGAGTATTTCTCTCAACGTTCAAATTTATTAAAAAATAAACTTTTTGACGGACTTAAGTATCCAAACCGTAAAGATTGAAACGAAAAAGGAAGTGACTTAAAACTTTTGGGTAAATGAAACAATAAGTTTTCAAAATCTTCAATCTGTGATGCTAAAAAAGGTAACTCATATATATTTTTTAGTTTATATAAAAATTTCTCTGAATGGCATTTTAATAATATTATATTGAATATCAATCAACATATATCGAAGTAAAAGCATATGTAAATTTCATGATATGTAAATCCTCAAGGATATTAAGAAAACAAACATCCTCTTGATCGTATATTCTGAATTTTTCACAAATTTGATCTGTTTTACATAAATTCTCGTGCGGATGGGATGAGAATGGCACGGATGGGGATGTCTGCTAGGTCGACAGTTTTATTTTTGTGTTACTTAAACTTGGGCTTTTTTGAGAGCATCCCTCTTGATCTGATTTTTTTAGCAGGTTCAGATCTAACACAAAAACCTTAATTTAGTTTCGTATTAGATCTTCGGCTGCAACTTGGTATTTTTAAGCTTTCGTCTAATACGATATAATTTTGATGAGGTTCAACATCTAAATATGAAATGT
This sequence comes from Lodderomyces pseudojiufengensis, assembly GCF_024610245.1. Taxonomy (NCBI): domain Eukaryota; kingdom Fungi; phylum Ascomycota; class Pichiomycetes; order Serinales; family Debaryomycetaceae; genus Lodderomyces; species Lodderomyces pseudojiufengensis. Next base: position 93,093 of record NW_026261535.1, read on the forward strand.
AAGAGATCTGGAAGGGCCCTCTTTTCTTGTTTAAATTGATGAAAAATCCATGTAACGTAGGGGTGGTCTTCAAGTACATAAAGCTTAAGCGAACCAAATTATCTCATTTAATTGATTGTACCAATTTTGTATCATCATCGTCATCTAAATTTAGCGATATGATTTGTGATTGAGATTTCACAATTCGTCAAATATAAAACACAACCCAGAAATAATAAACGTAAATGCTTAATGAGTTAAATTGAATAAGAATAACCAAAAAGCTATAAGAACTTAAGAAGAAAATACTTGTCTAGTATCTGAAATAACCTATAATGTCATCATCATTGATCTACATTAAAAGTCTAAACAAGTTAATTAATTATGTAATAATATGCAATTACTTGCCACAACGTTACAAAATTTCAGTTTTTTTCAATCTTCAAATGTTATTGATGTTCATCAAAATGAAAAATTTTGAATGCCCGCAATTATTTGCCTACAGACTCTCATATCGTTCATGATGTATTCCGTTTTACTTACTGATCTTAACGGATCGATATCAAGTCTAGCTCTACTTTCAATTTTCAATTTTGAACGATCGTGGAATTTAGATCAAATATTCTAGTATATGATAACGCTTTTTCATTTGGTTTGAAAAAAGTTTATTACCCTCTACCTTAAAGCTTACCGAGATATTTTTCAGACAAGTCAATTTGATAATTACATCAAGAACGGATGTATTTTATTTTCCGAAATTGTGAATTTCAAATTTTCTGTGATAAAGTTTTTTTTTGTGTCACCGATACGTTTGAGCTTGAATCATTCAAAATTTGATATTTCAGGAATAACCATTCGAGATTTAGACTGAAATAACGTAATCTTCTTAATCAATGCCGTATCAAAGTAAACTTTAATTTCAAACTTAGAAACGATAGTAAAAAAAGTTATATGTGATTGGAATGTTTTAGTACCAGATTTATTTGCCGAAATCTCAGATCTAAAGTTTCAAGATACGAACATTTGATTTTTAAGGTACAACTCATAAATTAATTTTTTTTTTTTTTTCAAAATTTCATGTTTAAAGTACATACTCAAAATTATATCAGTATCTAAGAAATGATGATCAATTGTAGATGAAAAAAGAAATAAAAGAGGTCTCGGAAGAATTATATAAAAGTTTATCAAAGTATAGATAATGCTTTGTGTCAATTTCATCAAGGTCTTGTGAATTGTAAGACAGATTTGGATTTTGATTCCCTTCGATTCGACTCGCTAAAACGCTGGAGTTAAGCAATTCAAGTTCAAGCGAGTAATTCATTCTTATCTTTTACTGTATACTCTGTATTTAATGTTTTACTATATACTTAGAAAACCATTGCTTATTCAAATCTATGAAATTCTTTTACAAAATAAACTATTTTAAAGTCAAATCGTAATTGAATCCTTTATAGAGTGAATATGGTATAAACAGAAACAATGTGAATGATTATCAAATTTTGAACAAATCTGCTCGTTTATTGAAGTTACATCACTGATTTGACATAAATGCAAATTTAAGATATTAGGTTATAATTTTAAAATAAAAGTTTGTTCCTGTTTGCCTTGAAATATTATATAAGGTACAGTTTCTTATTATGGTAAAAATGAAAACACTTGTGATAGTTTTTGTTACTTTTTGATATTAGGAGAATTTTTAAATGATTGGGATATCTTTTGCTTTCTAGTCCATCCCCCACTATTAAAAGAAGTCATTAAAATTGATTATCCAGCATACAATGGCTCTATTGGTGGAGATAACATGCTTACAGCTGTAAAACCTAGACATTGAAGAAAAAATCAGAGTATAATTTAAAATTGTTAAGAATTTAAGTGATGAAAAAACGTTTTAAATCAATGATTTACAAACCACAACCTCATAAATACCGTTTAAAAATAATATGTTGAATTTTGGGATCACAAAATTTAATATAAGCTAGGGCAAAAAATATGAGTAGTGACTTTGTACTTTTCAAAAATTTATTCTTTCAAAATCTTTTCTTTTTCCAATCTTATAACCTGTTCAATTAAAATTATCGAAATGTGAAAACTTGAATTATTAGTCTAATTTTTTAGACCCTTTTGAGCGCTAAATATTTGTTCAATACCCGAGAGACTAATTTCGATTTTTTCAACATATTATTTCCCCACTTGACAACTATGTTGTCATCAAAAGTAGACGTTTTTGAAGGTATGTATTGATCAACATTTTAGGTTTTAGAAATATTGGCTTGCAAATTTATTATATAGGACTAAAAAGTTAAAATTATTATTATGAAAATCAATTTTAAATTCAGGTGATTACATGTAATTTTATTACATGAGGCTTTTCTATCCTCCATCTTTTTATTTGTTCATATTGTTATGTATGAAATAAATTTTTGGTTTGTCAGGTACGAGAAAGATACAAATTAATTTGTTGAACAAATTGAAGAAGTCAATAAAAAAATTATATATAACTCAGAAGAGTAAATTAATTTTAAACCATTCTTTATCAACAATTTCGGCTTTGTTCTAAATAATCTATTGTTTTTTAAATAATATTTATAACTATTCAGTAAATGTGAAAAATGTTAAATTTTGTTATCAAAAATTAACTAAAATTTTAAACTTTTAAGATGATGCAATTGGTCTTAATAACCTTAACGCTTTTAAACTCAATTTCACTAAATCTGGACTGTCTCATGTTTATTTATGTTTTTGATGGAAATTGAACACTATAACTTACATTCATAATTGTCGTGTTTGTTTTTTTTTTTTTCAGTGACAACTACGACTTTGAACTATACCTCAAAAATACCTGAAGTCAGTGAATGTTATTTCATTTATACTTATAAATATTTTACTCCCGAAAATGTGAATTTCACCCATGTTTCCCCAATTATGTATAGTTACCAAATTTATTTTACCCCTTTTCACATTTTATATGCAAAACATTCAAAGCAAAAGCAAAACAAATAGAAGAAAAAAAAAGAAAGTCAGATCGAGATTTCAGATTTCAGATTTTAGGCTTTAAATTTTAAACAAACAGTTGTCAATTAGTGGGCCAACAATAATTTGGATTTAATTTCCAATTCTTCTTAAAAACACGTAAAACTATGGGAAGTCATGATGTTTCAACAAGGTATGTAATAATTTATTTTCCGGATTATTTTTTGAGTATTATTTTACATCAAAATTTCAAGACATAGTATAATTTCACATTCTTCATTTATAATTTCATTCCCAAATGTAATCCAGTCAATTTAGTTTATTGAAATTATCATTAACTTAAAAAAGAGCCGATACGAAGTTGTCAAAGAAATTAACTTTTTCAACAATTTACTTTAAGCGACAGGCTAGAATGATCAACCACGAAAAAAGAGTTGAAATTAAATTGAATCTCCTTTTGTAAAATTGATATTATTGTTTAAGGTTTTGTGATAATCTGTGATTGCTATCATATGTTTGAATTTAAACCAAAAACTCAATTGAATTTAAAGAACGAGAGAATAAGAGTATGAATAACATTAAAGCAAAAATTTTAAGCTCAAAGACACAATAAAATTAAAATGAGGGGAGTAGTGTATGAGTTGACAAATATTAATTATATAATTTTAAATAATTGTTTATGTACTTTGTTGACTTACGAAATAAGTAATGTATATTCGAATTCTATTGAGTTGACAATGCTTATGATAGTTTTGTTTTTAAATGAAGATTATGATGATTTTTTGATAAAATATGATTTAAAGATTTCATTTTCCTCAAACATTTTTTTATTCATAGTAATTAGTTATGTAAAAATTATCGTCCAACTTCATTTAAATTAAATTTGAGTTTTAATAAATCATACATTATACGATAATTACTAGGTGGGTAACTCTGGGTTATGATCCTATCTATTACTACTAAAGTTAAGTATGAATACATAATAATTTAAAATTTCAACTGTATATTTTAACTACTTACACAAAGGGGCTTTTTTATTTTTATTTTTTTTAAATCTAAAAAGTTTTTTATTTTTTTATAAATTTTATTTAAAATTGATCCTAAATTATAAAATTAAATTTTTAAATAAACATACACACAATTTAAGATCTAATTCCTTCTTTTAATTTTTGACAACTGAACCATATCAAGATAGGAGTTTGATCATATACTCATACATTCATTCAATCAGGGATATATATATATATATATATTTATATATACACAAATCCAAGTAATGTTAAATTAAGTTTGTGCTTATTCCTCCTCAAAAACTTTAAAACAAGAATCATTCAAAATTTCAAATTTCAAACTTAAACCATAATCATCAACCTCATACAAAAATTAAATTAACGACATAATTCAACGTGTCTAGATCCCTCAAGTACTGAATTAAACCTCACTCGTCGACGTAACTTCAACTATTTCATCAACATATATAACCTTGTGGAGAGATTGTAATATATTTTTTTTTTTGGTTTCAAAGAATTAAAAACAGTCATCATCAAAACAAATTAAAAAGTGAACCTTCAAGTTCGATTGCTTTCAATTCATCGAGTCCCAATAGTCAAATCAATAATCGCGTCTTACACATATAAGTAATTAAAAAATTCTGATTCACAAAATTTTGAAAATAAAGTTTATTACAAAATCACGGCAGTAAAATCAACGTTTCATCATTCAACTTTCAGATACGACATAATACAACAAATTTTTAGTAGATAAATTTGATAAATAAAAGAAAATTATCTCAATCATAGTGAATTTACAATATTACCATAAGTTTAAAAGTTTGTTTTTAAAATTAAAACTTTAGTTACCCAAGTTTAGAGTTTTTAGTTTAATTTTTCTTTGATTAATTTATTCACATTTCCAGAACATATAAACAACTAAAATTATTTAGAGTTTTTTCAAAAGTTTAAAACAATAATTACTGGCTAATTGAATTGAAAATTAGATATTACTTAATCATTGGTGATTATTAATTATACTACATCATTTATTGTTGATTACTTGATACTTGATTAATTTTGGGTATAATTTTTCATTTTAATTATACCAAGGCCAAACAATTGTGTATAATTTTCAATTGGTAACCTAGTTTTATTTAAAAACTTGTTTTTATTTATTACAGGGGTTCGGGGATTCATATACCAATACATTGATAACAGGCATTGACTTTTCAAAAATTAAAGGACTAATATAACAACTAAATTCATTTTCTACTTTAAGTTTAGTTTAGCCAAATTTTCATTATCACACACACGAGTTTACAATCCAAACTATCATCTATACCACCAACAAATATTCATACCTCAAAAATCAACTCAAATTATATTCTTTAAAAAGAATTGAATTGTATCAACCTGTATTTTGCATCAATTTCATGAAATTTCGAATAAAATCCTTGCATTTGAATAAGTTAGAAAATAAATGACACAATTGCCTTCTGTATCTGAATTAATACACTCAACCAAAAAGAATTCTTCAAACAAAGAAGTAAATTCAGATTTTGATAATACTTTTATAAATGAAAGGCAATTACCAAATACTATAAATGATGATGTCAATAATGGACAAGTATTCCGAGATAATTTAAACAAACCACCTTCCCCTTCACAACCACCTAACCAACCCATATTTACCCATCAACGACTACCTTCAGTTTCAAATACGATTTCATCGACATCTTCATCTGCATTTCCAAACCCTTCACCATATCAACTTTCTAATATTTCATCTGCTAACAATAACTTGTTTTCAAATAGACCATTATATTCAAATCTGAATGATAATTCGCGTACTATTTCACAACCTTTGAGGAGATCAACAGAATCCGCAATTTATGATCATTCATCATCAACCTCAAGTACCAATTTCAACAAAAGACCATCCATTGGCACTGTTGGGTCTGGCTCAATTCATCAGGGAATCACCTCAAATAATCAAGATCATGCACAAATAATACTACCTCAACCACAACCTCAACTTCAATTTCATGGTCATACCACTTCGAATGATTATATTCCACAAATTTCACCAACAACAACAATACCACCTAATCATCAACATGAATATAAAAAATCAAGTCCAATAACGTTGTCACCTAAAAGTCAAAAAATACCTCAGCAAAATGCACCAATTGAAAATATTACAAATGAAAGTTTCAGAAATATTAATCAACATAAAATGATTCGTTCCACTTCTTATAATAGTATCTCCTCCAATCATAATTTTAGTCAAAATTCATCTCATAATTTTGGACACCACTTCAATCAACCGCAGCATCAAAATGAGACAAAATTCAACCATTCGAGCCGTCAAGCCAGTATTGATCATTCTAATCGACTTTCCACAAACCGTCATTCATACATACCTGTCTCATATTCTCATTCACAGTCTCAACAACAACAACAACAACAACAACACCAAAAACGTTACAGTATACATTTTCCAACGGAATCAAATACACCAACTTCAATTTCAAATTATCAAGCTTCCCAACAATTACCGCAACAGGCACCTCATCAATTTCCACCTTTTGCTTCACAATCATCATCAACAGCTGCACCTCAACCACCACCACCTTATTTTTATAATCAACAAATGCATCAACAATCAAATATTCATCCCTTTCCACATCAATCTAATTCCTATGATCAACAACAACATTTTCAACAATTACAATTACAAAAACAACCTCCCAACAATTATCCTTACAATTATACATCTCAAAATTTATCTATACAACCTCATCATATACATCCTCCATCTTCTCATAATATACCATTACCACCACAATCTCATCATTCTCAACAACTACATCAACATCATCCACCACAACAAAATCAATTAATGATGGCAGAAGAAGAATTATTAATTCAAGATGAAAATAATGCATTAATGAATAAAAGAAAAATTATAAAAAAAAGAACAAGAACTGGATGTTTAACATGTAGAAAAAGAAGAATAAAATGTGATGAAAGGAAACCAATGTGTTATAATTGTGAAAGACTGAAAAAAGTATGTTTAGGTTATGAAAATTTAGAAAATAATAACTCTTCATCAAAAAAGAAAAAATTTAGAGATACAAGTTTAGATTTACCAATGTTTCCACAATAAATTTATGAATTTTTGATATTTTATAAAAGATTTTGAGATGTAAGTTTGGGTTTGAAGTAGACTTTTTCCTACTTATATATTTGAGTTTTCACTATTGCAATTTCTTAAAAGTACATAGTTTTGTTTTGTTTTGTATGTAATGAATATAATGAATTTATGTAATAATAATTTGTAAAATTTGTAAATTAGAGAGAATCTCAATTTTTTTTTTCACGTTATAACTCTAAAAACAATCCTGTATTATAAAACAATCAAAAATTAAAGAGGAAATTGGTTTTGTTTTGTTTTGATTTTATTTATAATTATAAAAACTTAATTTCTTAATTATATAAAAACATAAACAAAAAACTCAAAACATTGAAAATGAAAATATGTTTGAAACACAAAATTGAAATCTAAAAAAACGGTTATTATAAACATTAAAGCAAAAGCAAAAATATATTTATATATTTACCTTTCCTAAATCAGTCCAGAACTAAGAGAATTCCGTTCTTGGACCTCGTAACATGGTACTGTCAATAGCAAAAAAAAATACCTATTAAAGTAAAAGCATTCTTATTGGTTTATGAGTCTTATTGTTTAAAATAATCAAATGATTTTATGCTTTTAATAAAATTAAAGTACAGAATTAAAATTAAACTTTAATTACACAAAAAGCATATTCCATAATTCTTTTATATGCAGTCTAATTTTGTCAAATAATATATTTGCGTTTTTTTCAATTGTCCTAATCATTTAATTATTATCAAAAATATAATAAAGTTAAGGAACCAAAAAGTTTAAAAATTGAGATTTTGAATTACTTTTATTGACTCAGAATTATTGGTCAAAAACAAATATAAGTGTAATCCTTTCAGAAGACTAAAACCTTAGGATTTGAATACATTTATTTCAGATTTTACAATTTTGAACATTGGCCAAAAAGCTCTAGCTTGGGATCAGTGGAACGTTTTGAATTTGAATTTCACATGATTTGAGATTTAATTAATCCGAAAAATTCGATAATAGTTCATAAAAAGAAATTTAAGAAACAGAATCTAGAATAATTTAGGAATATTTGAGGTTGAAAATCATTTTCAGAATTGGAATTCATGAATAAATTGTCCTATTGTAATGCGATTTCAACATCGCTCTATGATTCTATGAGAAAAACTTTGTGTTCTACAATTTTCATTCTTGACCAAATCAACTTATAAAACCAGGTTTGTGTATGTCTGCAACTCTAAGTGTACATCTAATTTACGCTCAATTACTTATTATAGTTTGATTCAATAAAGTTCAGACAATGAAGAATTTTGCTGAGGTAGTAGCTTTTTATTCTTCTGATTGCTTCATTTTTCATAAAGGCTTGAAAGAATTTAAAAGTTGAATCGAAAATCTTGAAATAGGCGTTGTAGTTACATAATTCTTAAAAGATAATTATTTTTGATTCAGTTTTAATGCAATATTCTTTAAAACTTGCTTCAGCATACTCAACAGATAGTACGTCGGACAAAATTTTATACAAACCCTTCTAATCTATGATTCATTTGAGTTGGTTTTATCTCTTTTTATATTGGTTTCTTTTTTTCAAAGTTATACAGAAATACTGTATGTACGTACGAATGCATGATTTAGGCTAAAAACCTATTTTCATGTTCAAATTTATCTCTCTTAATCTTACCATTAATTCTAATTTTAAAAATATATCTAACTTATTAATGTAAGTTTTACAGTTTCAAAGGGTAAGTGTTTTAAAAGTATATGTAGTAATGAAAATCATAGATTTACACCAGAATGAATAAATAAATCGTATGATTTTTTTACAATAAACAAAGATGAATTTAACTTCTATTATCCTGTCAAATTTCAAGTATAATCTTAATATTAGAACTAACTTAGTTGTCAAAACTTGGTTTAAACCCCAAATTTTTGTAGATCTCTAAGCGAAAAGTGTAAAAAATTTAGAATTATATGTGAAAAGTACAAATTTATATTTTGACATTGAAATGCTTGCATTTAATGTATTTCATTAATTAAAGACTTTCAAACGTTTGATAAGAAGATTAATTGTGGATAATTTTTGAATAAAATTTTTCCATCATTTATAAATAGTTTTCAGTTCAGTTTAAATCATGTTGATTCCCAAACCGAATTAAATTATGAAGGGACTCTGATCATACTATTACAATTTTAACAGTAGTCAAAATAACTCATAGACTATTTTCTTGTTGTTAACCCCACAATTCAAAATGAAGAGTTACTCTACTAAATCGGAGATCGAGAGTGAATTCTAAAATTTTACATAAGATAAGATTCAAATTCGGTTCAAGTGTCAAATCTCAAAAACGAATTAAAACGATAGATAATTCAATTAGTTCCATGCTTTTTCAATCTTAGTTCTACTCCTATGATATAATTTCGATCTTATTTGATCTCTCACAAAATCTCTAGACAGTGCTTGAATTTTGAGTAATACACTCCTTTGCTTTTAAAGGACCTATCAATCAAATTTAAAGAGGCATTTTAAAATTAAAGTTAATGGGATAGCAATTCCGTTAGTTTGAATTAAAATCAACTCAAATCGAATCAAAAAAGAATATATTAAATGACCATCAATTTATAAGTCTCTCATCTCTTCAAACTCTTGAAGCAATTTAAGCTTATAAAAAAGATCATTAATTGAAAATCAATATCGTATCTAGCTAGTAGTTTACATAATAAAACAATAGATAGATAAAGAATATAGTAAAGAAAGAGAGAGAGAGAAAAAAATAGCTTTGATAAAACAAAAAAAAAAATTCATATTTTTCATTTAATTATCTTGAAACACTAATCATACACAACAACTTAACCAAACCAAATTCATCGATAGAGAGTTTTATCTGGTATCTGAATATATGATGCTTTATTGCTTATAAACAAAGTTTGTTTCATAAAATTAAACCAAATAATACAAAAATTTCGAATTTTTGAATAATTTTAACCGTGCATTCAAATTAAAGATTGGTCATAATCAAACACCACCAGAAGCTTGGAGTGACAAATAAATCTATATTTTACATCCAAAGGAGCTTAGAAAGTTTGGCCAAACGTGATAAGAACAACTTCAAAAGTACGGATTGGCTTGTTCAATACGTTTCTTTATATTTGAAACAATTTTTTTACCAACAACAATTTATCTCACAAATTCCAGTCAAATCGTTCTTTTAATAAGGTGAAACAAATAAGATAAACTCAAACTATTACTCCATCAACAAATCATCCATTATATAATAATAAAATGTCAGTAAAAACACGTAATATAGCAGTTGTTGGATCCCGGTCAGTAGGAAAATCATCAATGACAGTTCGATTTGTTGAAGATCATTTTGTTGAAAGTTATTATCCAACTATAGAAAATCAATTTAGTAAAAATCTAAAATTTAAAAATCAAGAATATGCAATAGAAGTATTAGATACAGCAGGACAAGATGAATATTCAATGATGAATGAAAAACATTTAATTGGAATTCATGGATATTTATTAGTTTATTCTGTAACATCAAGACAATCATTTGAATTAATTGAAATTATAAGAGATAAAATTTTAAATTCTATTGGAAATGAAAATATACCATTAGTTTTAATTGGTAATAAAAATGATTTAAATTTTCAAAGACAAGTTTCTTTTGATGATGGATTTAAATTATCAGAAAAATTTAAATGTAAATTTTTAGAAACTTCTGTTAAAGAAAATTATAATATAAATCAATCTTTTGAAACTTTAATAGAAGAAATTGAAAAAATTCATAATCCACCTATTGTGAAAAAAGAAGAAAAATGTGTAATAGTATAATGATAAAAGGGTAATGGAATATTTTTAAGATTAGATTATGAAAGTTTAGTTGTATTGTAATATAGTAATGATTGAGAACGAATTCAATAATCAGACAGATTATTCTCTTGAAAATAAGTGTAAGATTTCTTTTATTCGCAAATTTTTGATACAAATTTCTGTTGACAATGTAAACTCACGCTATTCAACCAAACTTTTTGTTAAAAGTTGGGGAAATCTCATTCGATGGTGTCGTATTCTCTACTTTGTTTCTTTCCTCGCGAACGTCATCGTACTAAAAATAAAGTAAAATTTACATTTTTTTGCATCAAAATTCCCTATAGTCTACAAATTTTTTATATACATGATTGAGTAGTATTACAATATTTGCATTATCCTATATACCAAGTTTATTAAAATATGAATTGTAAATTGGTATCAATTGGATGAGAAGAAGTTAATTGAGGTTTTTGTGAATATTTACTCAGTAAAATTGATCTCATATTTTGTAATAATGATAAATAAGATTGATTTGGATTTTGATTCATTACAGTTAAGAACGCATAACTCATTGCTCCAGTTGCTTGTCCTTGTTCTTGAGCATCTGCACTTGTTTGATCATCTTTACATCCACTAAAAGATATAGCATCACATGGCGCCGTTTTGGTTTGTTTACTTAATTGTTGAGCTTTTGATGCTTTACCTTGATTCATTACACTTTTAAAAGCAGAACTTAAACCACTCATCATATTACGGCTATTTCCTGTTAAGTATCCCATTCCTGCTTGTAATAAATCTTGACCAGCCTCAGCTACGATATTTGGTTCTTTCAAAACTCCTTTTGTAGAATACATATATGGTAAATCCAATGCTGAACCAGAATGACAAGAATCAAAAAGAGCCGTTAAACGACAACCAGGAGGTAAAGATTTCACCATCATATCATGTAATAAGTCATCAACTATAAATCCAGCAGTTTCAAAATCAAGGGGATAAATTACTTCGTCAAAGCCATCTTCTTCATCACCATCAAGGTCAGGAGTATTTCCGCCATGCCCCAGGTCTGAAAGTTAAAGTTAGTATCAATATTACATAATTTATGAGAACAATATTACATGAGGTAAATACATACAATGGAAAAAAAGACTATCATTTGGTCTTGCATCTTTGACAAGCCAATGAATAGCGTCCAATATATTTTGTCTAAGTGGTACTGCTCTTCTATTTCTTTGATCATCTGATAATTTAACTATATCATCACTATTGAAACCATGATTCAATAAAAACTGTTCCATTCTACCAACATCATTTATGCATCCACGTAATTCATTTTTGGTACCAATATAGTTAATTCCAACTAATAATGCTTTTTTTCTTCCATTACATTGTGAGTATTGATAATTATAATCTTGAGCACCAAAAGATTGTTGATTTGATGGTGGTCTTGAATAACTTCCGGATCCATACTGATTGCCATAATTTGGTTCTCCATTTAAACCAGGTTGTTGTCTATTATAGTTATTGTTGTATTGTTGTTGAGGAGGTGGTTGATTTGGTCTAGCATAATTATCTTGATAATTGTATTGTTGAGGAGGAGGACCTTGTGGTGGACCATAATTATTATATTGTTGATTAGGAGGTGGTCCTTGTGGAGGACCATAATTACCTTGATATGAATGACGTCCCTGTCCTGGAAACATGTTGAATTAAGCCTGATTAATTACTGAGTGTGTTGGACACCTGATACGAAATATTTAATTTATTTTAACCTGAAATTCTGCCATTTATGCATTTCAGCCCCTTAATGCTACCAAAGGACAATTATTTTCTTTCGGTATCTTGATAATACATACCTAAAACTGATATTCAGAACTCTACTAAAGTATAGGTAATGATTATCTCATTAGCGATCCCCATCAATCAGACAAAATGGTAAGTGATAATATTTGCTTCAGGCTTTTCATGTGCGAGAAGAAAGTTCGGTAATTTCAGGAGGTTTTAATTTAGGTAATTTTTGATCTAAGGTCCCTCAATGACCTTTTTTCCTTTTTTAAAGTATTCTTGAAAGATCTAACTATCTCTCTTAGTTTCAAGAACTAAGTTTACTCCATCTCAATGAGATTTTTAACGCCAGTTAGTTGCAAAATTATTTATGGTACTCTAATGAAAAACTCGGTTTTATAAGTCATAACACAAAAACCGCAAAAAAATTTCCCTTCTATTTTTAGTCCGAATTTACAACCAAAACTTATCATCTTAATTTCAATTTATATCTATTCACCATCTTAGAATGTCAGATCATTCATTAGGTAAAAGGAAGAAGAGCAAAAAGAAAGTTTTGAAACCAGGACCTTTATATTCAAAAGATGGTATACCATATGATTACATAGTTATAATAGACGCAGGTTCCAAAGGTAGCCGATTACATGTATATAATTATCTCAACGCGTATCAATCAATGAAAAAAGGAATAGACCTAAGTCAGTACCAATCGATAAAGAAAAGAAATAAGCTAGAAGATGAATTGTCAGACGATGAAAGTGAAAGTGATGATGATAATCCAAAAAAATTACCAAATTTATTTCCCAAAATACAAACAAAATCAAAATGGCATAAAAAGATAATACCAGGAGTATCATCTTTCAATAAAGCTCCGCATAAGATTGGAAAACATCATTTAGCAAAATTATTATCAAGAGCTTCAAAAATTGTACCTCAACCAGTTCAATATCGTACACCAATATTTTTATATGCAACAGGAGGAATGAGATTATTAATACCAACAGAACAAAAAGAAATATTAAAAGAAATTTGTAAATTTTTTGAAAATCAATCTGATTTTTTTTTCCCAGATTGTGCTTCTCATGTAAGTGTTATTGATGGAGATTATGAAGGAATTTATGGTTGGTTATCTATAAATACTTTAATTGGAGCATTTGATGATCCAAATTCACATCAACATGGGAAAAATCATACAACTTATGGATTATTAGATATGGGAGGTGCTTCAACTCAAGTTGTTTTTCAACCTAATATAACTGAAATTGATGAACATCAAAATAATTTATATCATATTAAATTAAGACAAGTTCCACAATTAAATAATTCAAATTATGAAATACCAAATTTACAAGAATATAATGTATATTCAGATTCTTTTCTAGGATTTGGAATGTTTCAAGCAAGAAATAGATACCTCAAGGCATTGGTTGAAAATGATGATAAAGATGAACAATATCATTATTGGGGTTTTACAAAATCACCTATACCAGATCCTTGTATACCAAAAGGTTTTACAACTTCAACTTTAATTGATGATCATTCATATGATTTTATTGGAGAATCTAATTTTGAAAAATGTTTAAAAAATATTTTTCCCGTATTACAAAATTCAACTCATGGAGGTGGTCCAAAAGCTAAAAATTGTAAACAATTTAGTGATGGAGATGAAGTTAGTGAATGTTTATTGAATGAATTAATTCCTTCTTTTGATTTTGATATTAATCATTTTATTGGAGTTAGTGGATATTGGGATGCCATAGAAGATTTATTATCACAAGAAGACAAAAGACAAATAGATTCAAGAGATTTAAAAGATCAAAAAAATACTTATGATTATAAAAAAATTTTCAATAAAACTCAAAAAGTATGTTCACAAAGTTGGTCAAGTATGTTAGAATTAAATAAACAAAAAGAATACAAGAATCAATTAACAGAAGATGAACTATCAGAATTATGTTTTAAAAGTTCATGGATTTTAAATTTTTTACATTTAGGTTTAGGATTTCCAAGATTTGGAATAGATGAACCAAATAATAAAGATTTTCAAACTTTACAATTAGTTGAAACATTAGATGGTTCGTCATTTTCTTGGGCTCTCGGGAAAGCAGTGCTTTATGCAAATGATGAATATATTCAAGCTTTTAATAATTTAACAAACAATTCAATTCAAAGACCTGGATTTTATCATAGTACTTCTGAAAATATTTATCAATATGGAGCTGAACAAAACAATATTGAATCAAGACCTTTATTTGATGAATCAAAAATGGATGAATCTCATTATTATAATTATGAATTAAAAGATGAAACTGATAATGAATCGATATGGAATATTGAACCTCATAGATGGTATGGATTAATTATATTTGTTGTATTATTAGGATTTATTGGTTATTTAATGTTAGGTGGTAGAAATAGAGCATTATTTATAACAAAAATTAAAACTGGATTTAGAAAAATTTATAGATTAACTCCAGGATATAATGAAGCTAAATATACAACTATAGCAGGTGATTTTGAATTGGGAGATATGCCAGAAGTTGATTCTCAGTTTAAAGTCGATGATGACGATGAAGAGGATGATGAGAATGTTAATGATAATGAAGAAGCAAATGATAGTAAATCTACAATCAAAAATTCATCCCATAAATAATATATAATGAATCTATAATGAAATTTATAACGACATTAATGCTAAACACCCTACACAGTAACAACATATTTTTCACCATTTGCACCAATTTTTTCTAAATCTTTTAATGCATCAGTAATTTTTTCTAACCCACCTTTATATTGTTTATATCTAGTTGGTTTAATTTTAAAATTATTCAAGTAGTGTGTTGTAATTTCAATAAATTTTGAACCAAATTCTTTATCTTCATGAAATTTTTTTATTATAACTTCTTTTAATTCTATTGAATTTGGAATTTCTTTTGGTATACCAACAATACTTGAAAATTTAGTTTTGTTTTCATTGGTTGTTTCCCTGTTTATTTCATCGATTATATTTATTATATTTTGTGAAGTTTCCTTAGATATACAATCAACTGCAAATTCAATACCATTTGGTGAAATTGTTTCGATTTCATTTTTTATATCATTATTTGATTTAAATCTATCTACAACATAATCGACTCCAATCAGTTTTAAATAATTTTTATATTTTATATTTGCAATTGATATAATCTTTAATCCATGAATTTTACCTAATTGAGTTAAATAAATTCCAACAATTGTTGATCCACCCCAGATTAATAATGTTTTTTGATTATTCTTATGAATAGGTGGATTTAATTTTAGATCAAATTTAAAAGAATTATAAATTATTATTCCAGCTGTTACTAAACCAACTCCTATAGTTGCACCATCTTCAAATGAAAAATTATTAGGTAATTTCCAACATAATCTTGAATCAATAGCAGTAAACTGTTGAAATGTAGAAGTTCTACAATCTCTATAACTTGTTGAACTTATTATAACTTTATCATTAATTTTAAAATTTTCAACTTTTGAACCTCTTTTAACACATATACCAGAAGATTCTCTACCATCAATTCTTGGTATTAATTTAATAAATCCATATTTATGACCTTTCCAATCTATTGGATTTAATCCTATTGCTTTATTTGATACTAAAATTTCATATTCATTTATTTCTGGAATTGGATATTCTAATTGTAATTTTAATGGTTCTTTTAAATTAGTTATTGATAATACTGATTGTTTATTTTGATTGAATGTAATTTCTGGTAAAGGTTCAATTAATTCAGGTTTTGGAGGTGGTGAATTTATTGCTTTCAATTTTTTTAAACTTGGTGCTAATTCATAACTATTTCTAAGTCTTTTTTTAGACCTTTCTTGAGTTTCAGTATAAGTCATTGTGTTGAAGTTTGAAACAATTGATGATAATCTCCAGTTTGAGGTGAATGTTTTGTGATTTAATAAGAGATTGTAAGAAGGGAAGAGACCCTTGTCTTCTTAAACTTTTCCAAAAAATCCATCAATTATTAATTCATGCATGTGTGTATGTATAAGTATATAATTGTTCAATTGTTCTTTAACCATAACTGTGGCTAAATAAATGTATTTTGCAACCAAAGAAAAAAAAATAAATTAGCGAGATAAATTATTAATTAATTTAATAATGTACAATAGGAAAAGCTACCAGTTTCTGATCCACAATAAGTGTCACAATTCCGAAGTTTATGTTACACACGAAGCGACCCTACCCGAAACGAAATAAGGGACTAATAATAATACATATTATTAGGCTAAGCTAATTGCTATTATGAGTATTATTTATTATTTATTCATATTTACCAAATATTAAAGAACTATTTACACCACCAAATCCAAAAGAATTATTCATTGCATAATTTAATTCAACATTATGTCTAGATTTATTTGCAATATAATCAAATTTAAATTTAGATTTATCATCATTTTCATTACCACCAATATCATTTAAATTTAAAGTTGGTGGTAATTTTTTTGTTTTTATTGAATTTATTGTAAAAATTGATTCAACTGCTCCTGCTGCTCCTAATAAATGACCAATTGAAGATTTTGTTGATGATATCAAAGTAGTTGAAGGAAATAATCTTTCTATAGCATTATTTTCTGCTCTATCTCCAATTATAGTTGATGTTGCATGAGCATTTATATACCCGATTTGTTCAGGTTTTAAATTTGATCGAATTAATGCTTGATTCATTGCATTAAAAGCACCTTCTCCATCTTCTCTTGGAGCAGTTATATGATGAGCATCTCCAGAAATTCCATAACTTAATATTTCACCATAAATATCTTCTTTTGTTAAACCTCTTGCTAGTGCATGATCTAATTTTTCTAATATCATTATACCACAACCTTCACTTAATACAAATCCATTTCTATTTTTATCAAATGGTCTACTTGCTTTCGTAGGTTCATCATTAAAATCAGTTACAACAGATCTTGCTCTTGCAAAACCCGCCAAAGCTAATGGATGAATTGAACTTTCAGATCCTCCACAAATCATTAAATCAGCATAATTTAAATTTATAAAATTAAAAGCATCACCAATTGCTTGTAATCCAGTAGCACAAGCTGTTGAAACTGAATGTAATGGACCTTTTATACCATATTTTATTGAAATATTTCCAGCTGCCATATTATTTAAAAATTTAGGAACAAATAATGGTTGAACTTTTTTATAACCATTTTGGGAAAATTCAATTGAATTATTATAAATATCTTGAAATGAACCAATTCCACTTCCAATTGCAATTCCAATTCTTTTGGGGTCTTCATTGTCTAAATTTAGTTTTGAATCTTTTAAAGCTTCTTCAGTACATACAGTTCCATATTGACTAAAATCAGCTAATCTTCTAATTTCAGATTTATCTAAATGTTCTAATGGATCCCATTTACCTTCTGTAATTGAACCTTGGGGTACTTTTCCAATAACTTTTGATGGAATTTTATCCCAACCATCTTTTTCATAGTTTTGTAATGTTGTAGATGATATTATACCTGATTCTCCTGCTATTAACCTTTTCCAATTATGATTTAGTCCAACACCTAATGGTGATATTATTCCAATTCCTGTTACTACTACCCGTGTCATATCATTGTTTTGATTGTTGCAAATAAGGTAATGAATGAGAAAAAAAAAAACAATTCCGTTTTCTACATTTACGATTTTGTGGAGATTAGTTTATTCGAATCAAAACCTCATTATGCAATAAAATTACTTTATATTTAGAAGGTAACTATTTAACCTTTTTTCATCACCAACTATAAAATTAATATTATCCTCAACAATAGATTCATCTAAACCATTTAAATTATTAAGTAAATTAATCCAATTTTCAAAAAATGATAAATTTGAATCAACCTCGAATTGAGTAGTTAAAGTTAAATTTTGATTTTTTAAAAACTCATTCAATTTAAATACTTTATAATTATCTTTGAATAATGGATTTTGTTTCTTATACGTTTTTTCTTCTTTTGAAAATTCATTTAAAAAAATTTTAAAATTTCTAAAATTTTCTTCTTTTTCTAATTTTGTTAATTTTATATCATTAATCTCTAGATAATTTTTTGTATAAAAATTTGGATATATCATTGATTTTATTTCATCTTTTTTTGACTGTAGTAATGATTTATATAACAATGTTGGAGTCGGAAAAGTTTTAAAAGATAAGTTTTCCTCATCAATTTCTTCATTCTCATCATCACCATTTGGTTTTGAGTCTCTTTCTTTTAACCATTGTTTAAAAATCTCTTCTTTTTGTTTATTTGAATTAATTGAATGATATGATGGAAATTTTAAGAATTCGGAATTTAATTTTTCTTCTACTAATTCCCATGGTTCATAAGATGAAATTTCGTCCGAATATTGATTTAAAATTTGTTTGAACTCTTCGTTGATATCATTGGTTTTTTCATCATCATTATCATCTAGTGATAAATCTAATGAATTATCATCATTACCATCATCAGATGATTCTTCGTCGGTTTGTTCTTGATCTAGTATTTTTGAAACAAGATCTTCAATTTCTACGTAATCTTGAGCAAAAGTTGGCTTTGCTTTTTCTTCTTCTTCTTCTTTTTCTTCCTCCTCTCCTTCAATATCATCCTCTTCACTTGATGAATAACCTGCTAAAATACCCGTACTTTTTGATTCTTCTTGTTTCTTCTCACTCTCTGATTCAACAGATGTACTTATAGTTTGTTTTTCAGTGGATGGATCTTTATTTTCATAAATGAATTCTTCCTCTTCTTCTTCCTCTTCTACCTCTTCCTCCTCATTTTCATCTATTTCTTGATTTGCTTGATTTTTCAAATCTCCTTCACTTTCATCTAGAATTTTAACATCCAATCCCCTAGATTTAGCAAATAATAAACCTAATTCATTAAATTCAATATTTTCAATTAATTTAGAAATATGTTGTTCATTTTCGTTTACTTCATTATCATTAATATCAATATTATTATTATAAAATTTTTCAATATCACTTAATTGCCAGAATGAATTTAAATCATTGGAATTAAAATAAAAATGATGTTGTGTATTAGTTATAATTATAAACCATTCTGTTTTTGGAATTTTATAAATAAATTTTGGTCTCATTTATTCCCTTTTTCAAAAATTAATCGATCGATTATGTTATTTTGAGATAACGACTTAATCGAGCGGTGTTTGAAACTGTAGAATGTAAACTAAATCCGAGTGATGCTACCACATGGGTAATTTTTTCTAATACATTCGACTTGATAAGTAATAATAGGTCTATCAGCAGCTTATTTCAAATCAGTATAAACATGTAATCCTTAGTTATCAGCAGTTACAATATTTATGAAAAATACGACGAAGATATAAAAAAGTCTCAAAATGCAATTATGGAGAGAAAGAATAATGTAGATCTAAGAAATAATAAGAATCCGGGGTTTGAAAAAATTGTGCAGTAGAAAAATATCTTATTTGTGATGTATGTCAAAGATTATAAGAAAAAGAAATAAATAATGGACTTATAAAATCAATCAATTCGAATTACTAGTATATGGAATCATCAATCAGAAGTTTTTCTAAATTATTATTCATTATTTTCTCATCCACCGTGTTTATCAAACTTTTTTTATATATTTCATTGTAATGAAAAGTTGATACCGATAAAATACATCTTACATAGAAAGTAGAAAAAAAAATGTAACAAACACCAAAAACAAATAAGATCTATAATATAAAGAGAGGTGGGGAAAGGCTAGATTAATCATTTAGTTTATCAACTCTTTTATCTATCTTACCCTCTTTTTCTAATCCAAAAGATTTAGATTTTAAGTCCGCTCTTTATGCAATAGACATCGTAAGTCATATTCTATGTATTATGTAATATGCATGATTCAACTTACATAATAATAATAAAATATGGGGTAATTTTTTTAAAAACGTTTTATTTTCTTTTACTATTGTTAGGTAAACTAAAATTGCGATAAATTTCAAAGAATTAGGAATGAAGAAAGGAATAGAGAGATTTTATATTGTCTAGAGCTAATCTAAATTTACTTGTAGGTTTAAACTTTTTTAAATCATTCATTAATCGTTACATTAAATTAAAAATTAGTCCAAAACAATTGAGCTTCATTTAAAACAAACTTTTCTAAATACTTTTTATTCTGATCAGTAATTAGTAATAGTACAATTTTTTTTTAACTGACTAACATATTTACTGACATTTTTAATCTTTTTGATTGTAAAGATTCATGACTTTTATTTCTTTTAATTGATAAATTAGTATTTGAAGTAGAATTTGGATTTGAAGTTGGATTTGAAGTAGAATTTGACGTTGTTGGATTATTTGATTTAATATAATTTGCAATTGGATTAGTTTCTTTTAATGTATTGAGTTTGTTCATTTGCTTAGATTCTTCTTCTTCATCATCATCATCATTTTCATCATTACTATTACCTGATTCATAATTGTGTTCAACTTCTTGTTCTTGTTCTTGTTCTTGATGTGAGTGTTGCTGTAGTTCTTGTTCATTTTCTTGATGTATTTCATGCTCCTGGTCAATATGATTACCATCATTATTTTCAACAGTATTATTACTACTATTACTAGTATTATTATTATTATTTTTATTTTGTTTATAAGTTCTTCTAATTCTACTTATTGCTTTTTCACTTCCCTTATGTAAATTTTTTGCATGTCTTAATAATAAATCTCTTCTTGAAAATGGTCTTTGACATATACCACATAAAAAAGGTTTTAATTTATTATGTGTAGATTGAATATGTCTTGTTAAATGTTCTTCTCTTGTAAAAGCTCTTGAACAAATTTTACAATTAAAAATTCTTGAATAACCTGATGGAGTTTTTGTTCCATATTGAGTTATTTTAAGAGTTTTTGGTAATAATATTATTGGTGAATTATTATCTTTGTTATTACTGGTGGTGTTGGTGGTGCTGGTATTTTCATTTGAATCTATTGAAGTCATTGATGTTGATGAAGTATTTGAATTAGTTGAAGTTATTGATAATCTTGTTGAGGATGAGGTGGATAATGGTTCAGATTCCGAGTTTGAGTTTATACTTGATATTGATAAAGAATCTGAAGAATTTGAATTAGTTGTTGTTAGTGGTAAAGACTGAAAATGATTATTATGTATGTTTGTATTTGTATTAATTGTATTATTTGTATTATTTGTATTACTTATTAGATTTGATATTACTGGAATAGTAGTTGGTGAAGTCATAGATGAGTATCCTTAATAAAGGAATAAAAAGTATTGGTAAATGAATAAAAAAAGTAAAAAATATTTATAAATATTTGTAGTTTCAGATTTATGCATTATTATATATAAATCTACTAATATTTACTTACATTTTGTGTAATGTATTGTATTATCTTATACATCAGTTGAATCACTCTCAATACTATACTGATTCCGCAACAACTACTAATACTTGCTCATACAAGTTCTGCATCAGTGTCACTTAACCATACAATTATCTTATCCCGTCCAAACTGCTTTCACTACTCACTTGTTGTTGTTGTTGTTGTTTGACTATGACTAGTACTTACCATTCTATAAGAAAATAAAATTTCTAAAAAAAATAAATAAAGTGGGGAAGATCCGATTACTTTTGTTAGTGTATTAGGTATTACGTAACATATTATGTAATACTTCCATTCAACCATTTTCTACTAATAATCACAATACAATCACAATACAATACATTATTATTATTATTATTATTACCATATGATAATTTTCAATACAATACAATATTTACAACCAATGAAATTCATGATGATTGATGGATTTTTGACAACCATATCATATTATCATTAATAGCAGTACTAGTTTCAATAGTATGCATACAAATCGATCATTGATACTAATTTGAAATCTATTTTGAATAAATGGAGAAAAACTCTATGTTGAAAGATTGATAGAATCAGTCAATAGAAGAAGAGAGGGGACTAGAATGAAAGAAATTCTTAAGAAATGGATTGGAATGACTTTCTTTATAAACATGGAATTCATTTTGTTAATAAATGTTGATGTTGTAAATAAATTTGTACGTTTGCTGAACCAATTATTAGTCTTATAAATATAAGAAAAGTTTTCCTTTCCACCGATATTGCTTCACCAATATAATAAGAATTTGAAAACCCACTTTCGTCTAAATAATGTACGGATTCAAATTCAAACTTGTTTTGATATGATTTGATGATATTCATATTTGTATTTACCAACTCAATTTTCAAATGTAGTTACTTAAACAGTTTTGAATTTACAAGACATCTGTATTTAAAGACCTTGACTGTATCAAAGTTAGTAGGAATAACATACAAAATTAGACATTTATAGTAATGAAAGCCTTACTTTTTCTTTTTAACTAATTGAAGATAATAATATTCAAGGTATTAAGCGGTTTCATTTCAATTCCTTTTTACAATCTAACTCCCCTCTTATACTCCCCTCTCTCACTCCCCTCCAATTCAATTCATATGTAATCTCCTAAACTTACTTCAAAATAACAAAGAAGAAACTGATTAAAGTTTTAGATTCTATCATCCCCACATTTTTTCTCGTATTTAGGTAATCAAGATTTTATACAACATACGAACAAAAGTTAAACAAACCTTCATGGACTTATTATCGAAGTTTTTAAATTGATGAGTAGGTATGAAGTGAGTTCAGATCTTAATCTATGCTGATTCGCGTGGACAAACAATTGTTGCAATATTGAAAATTTATTGGCTGCTAAAACATCTAAATAATAAATAGATGATAATTCCTACTTTCACTATGTAAATTTATTTCTATTATTATATCTAGGCCTAAGTAAGTTAATCTAAGCTATTGAATTCTTTTTATGGTATGTGATATAGAATCAACCGTTTGATACTGGTAGCCCTACCACGAGAATCCGAATTACTTAGGGCGTATTAACTAACATCCTAAATTGGCCTAATATTAAAGATAAAAAGATGATCTTAAAAATAAAATTATTAAGTAGTTACCACCTTGCTACCAAATAAGATAGATAACGAATTTAATTAGTAACACAATAAAAACATACTAACAAACAATCATCTATCATTAATAAGAACGGCAACACATTTAGCCATTCTAATCAAAAACATCTATTAATCCCAAAATAGCATTCAAAATTCACGAATGATATGAACTAAATAATGGTATCATCATCAAATCCCTATCTAAATAGTCTATATACTGAAGAAGAAGAAGAAGAGGAACTTGATAAAAAGCAGCAGCAACAACCACCACAACAACAACAATCAAATACAACTAATCTAAATACATCTTTACCTTATGATGTAGATGATGATCATGAAATAATTCAACAAAATCAAGATACTTTTTTATCAAGAATATTTGGATTAAATTCAATATATAATCAATTACAAGATAATTATCAATATTATGATCCTGAATATGATAGTAATTATCATCAACAACAAAGAAAAAGTTTATTAGAAGATGATGAAAATGTTAATCCTGGTGGAAATTTAAATTTACATGAAAATGACGTAGATGAAGATGATGAAAGATTATTTCCAAATGATCAAATACCAATGGATAATTTAAAAAATCAAAAATCAAATGATAATGATAATGAAAATAAGAATAAATTAGATATCAATTCAAATAGCCTCCTAGATTCAGAATCTGATTCTGATTTATCATCAAGTTCCGATTCTTATGTAAGACCGCATATACCGAAACATAAATTACCAAAACAAAGACAAAGTTTTAATAAACCACAAGAACAACAACAAATACCATCAACAACTGGTCAAGCCAATCCCGTTGAATCACAACAAAATACATCTTCATCTAAACGACCTCAAATCAAATTTCAAGTACCTCAAAGAGTTAAATCATTTGTAAATAGAACAACTAGCTCAAACAACAACGATACAATTCCATTATATAATGAACAATATAGAAAACCAAAACAACAACAATATGCAAATACTAATTATAAACCAACAAAATTATCATCAACAAATAGAAGATATATTATACCTCCAAAAGAAAGAGCATTATATCTTTGGGCAAATATAACAAATATGGATGAATTTTTAGTTGATATTTATTATTATTATCTTGGTAAAGGATTGTTAAATATAGTAACTTCAAGAATTGTAGATTTGATAATATTGGTGTTTATAATAATTTTTTCAATTTTTTTAAAATGGGGGATAGATTATTCAAAATTTTGGAATAAAGATTATTCAAAAGATCAAAATCATTTAGTACTTAGTGATTTAATTATATCAAATTTTTTATGGAATTTACCATTTTTTATAAAATTCCTAGTATTTGGATTTTTTTTTTATGTTTTATTAAGAATTATTCAATTATATTTTGATTATACAAGAAAATTTAAAGAAATTCAAAATTTTTATAATTATTTATTAGGTATTGAAGATATTGAATTAATGACAATAAGTTGGAAAATTATTATAGAAAAATTAATGTTACTCAAGGATTATAATAATTTAACTTCATCAAATCCTATTGAAAATCATTATATAAATGATTTATCATCAAAAATTAGATTAAATGCTCATGATATTGCAAATAGAATAATGAGAAAAGAAAATTATATGATTGCTTTATTAAATAAAGATATTTTAGATTTTAAAATCTTATGGTTTAATGAAAAAACAGTATTAACTAAAACATTAGAATGGAATTTAAAATTATGTATTGATAATTTTATTTTCAACAAGCAAGGACAAATTAATGGTTCAATATTAAAAGAATATAATAGAAATTTATTAGCAAAAGAATTAACTTCAAGATTTAAATTAGCTTCAATTATAAATATTATATTATGCCCCTTTTTGGTAATTTATTTTGTTTTATTATATTTTTTTAAATATTTTAATGAATATAAATCAAATCCAAGTTCAATAATTGGTTTAAGACAATATACTCCCTATGCAGAATGGAAATTAAGAGAATTTAATGAATTACCTAATTTTTTTAATAAAAGATTACAAATGTCAATGGGTCCTGCAAATAATTATATTGATCAATTTCCTAAAGGATTTTTAATTATAAATGGTATGAAATTAATAAATTTTATAAGTGGATCTATATTAGCTATATTAGTTATAATGGGAATATATATGGAAAATGAAAAATATTCATTTTGGTCATTTGAAATAACTGAGGGGAAATCGGTTTTATTTTATATATCAATATTTGGTACATTATGGGCAATAACATCATCACCTTCATCAACAAGTGCAAATACATCAATTGAATCATCATCTGTTTCTTCTTCACCACAACAAACACAATCACAACAACATTTTTCATCAAATAAAATCATATATGATCCAGAATCAAATATTCGTTATGTATCAAAATTTACTCATTATTTACCAAAAAAATGGAATAAAAAATTACATACAATTCAAATTAAAAATGAATTTTGTGAATTATATCTGTTAAAAATTATTATTATAATAAATGAAATTTTAAGTGTTTTTTTAACTCCATTTTTATTATATAAATTTTCAAAAAATTCTGGTAATTTAATTGATTTTTTTAGAGATTATAGTATTCATGTTGATGGATTAGGTTATGTTTGTTATTTTGCAATGTTTGATTTTGAAAAAAAATTAAATAATATGAATAAATCAGAAAAGATAAAGAAGAAAAGAGTAGATAAAAAGAAGCATAAGCGAACAAGAAGAAAATCAAATGAAACAACACCTAATGAATCTGGTAGTGAATCGGATCAATATAGTGATGAAAGTGATGATGATGATGAATTTGGGTTTGGAATTAGAAATGAAGATAATGATAAAATGACAAAATCATATATGAATTTTTTAGAAAATTATGGAGCAGGCGGTTATCAACAGGTTGCAAATCAAAATCAATCAACAAATCAATCAAATTCAACAAAATATCAATCTAATATATTAAATAATCAAAATATAATAGATGAAGAAAATTATTTCTTATTTGATAATTTAAATAATACAAACACCAGTGAGAATGATAATCAAATTGATAATTTAAATTTTAAATCGAAAAGAAAAGGTGGTGTATTAGGTATGTTAAATCAATTTTATAAACAAGATTTAAATTCAAATTTATAGATATCTTTTCTTCAATATATTACATCTATCGATTCAATGAATTATAATTGATAACAATATTGATGATTTCCAAATTAATAGAGTAGCTATTGTAATTTGATCTAGTCCATAACTTAATCAAACACTTGTTAGAAAAAAAAAAATATTATCTATTAAATTAAATAATTATCCTTGTATAGTAAATAAAAATACCCAAATAATATAATTGAAATTTTGTATAAATTTTAATACAAATTAAGAATTGAAATATATTTTACACTTTTTTATAATCTCGTTAATTGTTTTTAAATTTTGGTAAGTCTTTAATTCATGATCTATTATTCTAATTGTTGTTGTTGTTTTCGATTTAATTGTTGTTGTCTCAATTGTTGTTGAAATTCAATAAATACTTTTTTTAAAAAATTTCTTTTGATTGGTTTTGCTAAAAACCCATTCATTCCACAATTATAACATTCTTTAACATTACTTTCATCTGCAAATGCAGTTAATGCAATTATCAAATTTTTAAACTGTAATTGATTACGGATAATTTTTACTGCTGTTATACCATCCATTATTGGCATTTGAACATCCATAAATATTAAATCAAATTGTTCTTCTTGTGGAGATATAGATGAAGATATTTCGGAAGGTATTGAATTTTTTATAATTTCTACTGCTTCTTTACCATTTGTAACTAATGTTAAATTTGAAAATCCTTCTAATTTCAACATTCTTTTTATAACTTCTTGATTTACTTGATTATCTTCTGCTACTAATATTTTAATATTTTTCAATTCATCTGAATATTGTTGTTGTTGAATTGTGGATGTTGATGATGATGATGAAGAGTTGGTTTTTGTTGTGGATGTTGAGTTATAGGTTGCTGTGGTTGAAGTAGTTTTAGTTGATGACATTGATCCTTTGTGTAATTCTTTATTTAAATTATTACTTTGATTTGATGATTTAAGTTGTGATACTTTTGTATGAATTCCATTTGTAGGTTTTGGTTGTAATTGACTTTCAATTAAATCTGATGATATTTCTTCTAAATTAGAATTTGGTGATGTTGTAACGGTCTTAGTTAAAGTTGTTACTTCAGTAGTTGTAGTTGTAGGAGTTTTTAATATTTTAGTTGTTGTAGTTGGAGTAGTTGTAACAGTTGTTAAAGCAATTGGCATTTTTTCTTCATCATTATCATTAATTTCTCGTTGTGAAATTATTATATCATTAGTATTATTATTATTCTCAATATTATTATTATTTTCAAGTTCACAATTATTATCAGTTGAATGACGAGCAGTTCCTGTTGAACTTTTTGCATATATTGCACTATCCATACTTTTAGTTTCTGTATTTCTACTTGGTTTTGTCCCAACAGTTTCAACTTCATCATTAAATACAACTTTTCTATTAATTTTTGCAGAAGGATTAAATTCATCATCACAAAATTCTTCTAAATCTTTTGATGACATCATCATTTCTCCAGTTTGTGGTAATGGTAAAGTTAATGTAAATATGGAACCTTTACCAATTTTTGATTTTAAAGTTAATGTACCTTTCATCATTCTTGCTAATTGTCTACATATACTTAAACCTAATCCAGTACCACCATATGATCTACTTAAAGTTTGATCACCTTGTACAAATGGTTCAAATACTTTTTCTTGAAATGCTGGTTCAATACCTGAACCAGTATCTTTAACTTCAATTTGAATTACCCATGTTTTTGGTTTATAAATATTTTTTATTTTAAAAGATTTATCACCTTCATTTTCTTCTTTTTTATTCATTGATGGATGAGATTTAAAACCTTTTGCTTGTGGTAGAATATAATTACTCAATTCAGATTGAATTTCATCATCATCTTGTTCCTGTTGTTGTTGTTGTTGTAATTTAATTGAAGAGTTAGATCCTTTACCATCATCACTTGATGATGATAAGTTTTTTGTATCTGAAGAATCATCAAATGAAGTTCTTGGTGAAAGTGGTGTTAATTTATCAAATTCACGATTTTGATTTTGATTTTGATTTTGAAATTGTTGATTAAATATGACTTTTTCGTATTGTTGAGTTGATAAGGTGGTTATACTAATATTATCATCATTATCATTGTAGTATGCATCATGTGGTTGTTGTTGTGGCTCTTGTATTTCATATTTAGAAGATCTTTTAACTGAGGTCTTATCATTCTGCAGATGTTGTCTACTATTTCTTCTAATTAATGACATATTAGTTCCATATCTTGGAGCAATTGGCCTTGAAGGATTTTCATCATAATTTTCATTACCATAATAATCATTATCAACACAAATAACTTTTTCAAAATTACAAGCTTCAGATTTTTCATAATCATATTCACCAATTAATTTAAAATTAACATCAACAAATCCATCAATTGGAGTAAATTTTAAAGAATTTGAAACTAAATTCATTATAATTTGAATAATTCTATTTGAATCTCCATATAATATTAATTTTCTAAAAAAATTTGGTTTTACTGAAATTTTAAAATTAACTCTTTGATCCAAAGCTAATTTATTAAAAATTGAATGAATTTGATAAACAATTTCTAATATTTGAAAATTTGATTTTTCTAATTTTGATCTATTTAATGTATTTTTTGAATATGTTAATAGCTCAGTTAATATATGTAATAATAATTCTCCTGATCTATAAATTAATTTTAATGATTCTTTCATTCTTGTTTGATCTTCTTCTTCCATTGCTATTGATGCCATTCCTAATATTCCATTAAGGGGTGTACGTAATTCATGAGATATATTTGCAATAAATACTGTTTTTGCTTCATTTGCTGCTTCAGCTTCTATCTTTGAAGCCTCGAGTTCTTTTGTTCTCACTCTAACTCTATCTTCTAAATGCATATATTGTTTTTCTAATTCTTCAGTCATTATATTAAAAGCTTCTGATAATTCAGTTAATTCATCTTTAAATAAAGCTTTTGATCTTGGAATTCTTGAAGGTAATCTTATACCTGTTGAATGAACTGAACCTGATCCATTAGTAGAAATAGTATGAACACTACTTCTTTTACTACCACCAGGATATTTATCTAAATCATTATCATATTCACCATTGTTTTTTTCTTTCTTTTCCAGTATGATTTGTTCCTTTTTATATTGTGTAATTGATTCAGTTGCAACTTTTAATCTTGTTATGGGTCTTATAAACCATATAGCTAAAAATAATGTTAGAACACACATAAAAAATCCAATACCAAAAGTAACTCCAATTATTATTTTTTTTAATTTTGTAACTGGTGCATTAAAAGTTTTTGAAGTTTGAGCAGTCATAATTAACCACATCCAATTACTATATCTTACTCTATAATAACTTGTTGCAAGTCTTACTTTAGTTACTGATCGAACATTTGTTGTTACACCATCAGTATCATTTGATTTGAAAGCTGGTCCTATTAATGATGATGAACCTATTGGATAATATTTACCTGCTTGTATAATTCCTCCTTTATTTGGAAAAACGGCTTCAAACCCCTTTATATCACTAATATGCATATTATCATCATAATCTGTTGAATTATCATTAAATACAGGAGTTACTGCTAATGTCCAATAATCATTAGTTGAAACATTTAAAGCAGTAAATAAAGCATCTGCAGATGCAATTACTGATATATAACCTACTATAGTATCATTATTATCAATTGATGAAGTTATTGTAGTTGTTACTCCCATATAAAATTTAGTTGTATTTTGATTTACAGTTTCATTTGATACTGGTCCACTATAATAAAATCCATCTCTTGAATATTCATCAACCATTCTTGTTAAAGGACCTCCATTAGGTATTGGATATAATTTTGATTTTGTTTCATTTGATAATTGTACTGGTTCATTTAATGAAGTTGTAACTAAATTTAAATCTTTATCATATAATCTTGCAGATATTAAATTATCAGTTGACATATATTGATTAAATAAATCTTGTACTTCATCATAAATTTCGGATGAACTATTCCCACTTGATGCTTGTATTAAAGGTTTTACAACAGTATCTACTGTTGATAATGAACCTATTGTTAAATCTATAAATCCCATTGCTTGTCCTACTTGTAATGCTTTTAATTGTGATATAACAGCTAATCTTTCACTTCGTAGACTTTTTAAATTATCACTAAAATATATACCTGTAACTAAACCTAATATTAATAAAGATAGTAATGAAGCAAAACATACTAAACCTATTAGTTGAGGTCTAATACCAATTTTTAGTCTTTTGAACTTCATTGTATTGTGAGTATGAATATGCAATAATGAATAGTGAGTGAATTTTGATGGTAATGATGCAGTGATGATATGAACTCAATTGTTTATAAAGCAATTACAAAATGTAAATACTGAAAATTTTCAAAGACCCTTTTATCTTATTATTTTGAGTTTCCCAAGGAATTTTCTTAAGGACAATAAGTATGCAAATGTAAAAGCCAAAATTGAAATTTCTGATTAAGATTTTGGTTAAGATTTTGGTTATAATTAAGATTAAGATTAAGATTTCCAAATTAAATTAGAATACTTTCAAAATCAATCTTTCCAAATGAAATCTGCCCTTTTAAATTCTAAATGAAAAATAACTTGTTTACTTATATAATAATATTATTTTCACAAGATTTGGTTCCTTACTTTGACATGCAGATAATATTTCAAATATAATAATAATTGTCAAATATAATAAAATTGAAGGAAGTGTTTAGTACGTATGGTATGTATAGTATGTATAGTATGTATTGTACAATGTGACACTAGCTGTGAGTAGTAGTTTTTGACAGCTATTGATGGTTGCTAAATAATTTGAAAAATGAATAATATTAAGTTGGTTGTAAAAGTTTTTGGATACTTCTTTACAACTTTTAATTAACTCCGTTATTTTCTGCAAAAAAAAAAAATAGTATGATGTCTATTAAAGACGATGAATGGGTGAAATAAATGATTAGATGAATGAAAGAAATGAAGTGAATGGAAATATAATGTTAAAAAAAGTAGGCGTAATGTCAAAGTAATAAAAATTTAATATTAGTCTAGTAAGTATATATGATGATATTTAATAAATTTGGTTTGTGTTGTGTTAGTGTATGTTAGTGTATATATGGATAATAAATAATAATATTAATAATAATAAGATACAGTAGATCTAATATTAGAGTACAAAAATAGAAATATATTACTTACAATACTTAGTAAGGCATTCAACTAAGGCAAACATTTTTTGAGTTAAGTATACAGTAACTAATACCACTACTACTACTACTACAGCGTCAAGACCAAGAACTTATGTGTTCAACTGTACTACTATAAATGCCATAGTTCTAAGAAACCAAGATTCAAATACTCCTTGAGATTTACTAAACTAAATTCAACTCCCTAATTAACTAATTGGATCTCCCAACAGTTTTTTATTTTTTTTTCTTTTCTTTTGCGTTTAATTTTGCTTGTTTTCGATATTGTTTAATTAACTCCTGTTGTTCCAATATTATTTGATGTCCGTAGTGTTAAAATTATTCATCATCTTACTAGTCTACTTGTAAGTATTAATCTCTTTACTCCATATTAAAAAAATTATTAATTTCGTAAATATTTTATTTTATTAAATTTAAGAAAGAAAAAAAAAAAAAAAAAAAAAATATTATTTTCAAATTTTATCATTGATCTGTTTGAAACTGGACTCCCAAAACCTACTGAATAAGCTTGTTTTTCAAGTCTATCCTGATCTAAAGTACAGCAAGTGATTCTTTTTCTTGTTGGACATTTATGGTCCAAACTCCCTTCTACAAGGTGATAATTTCGGGTATTTCAATATGACACAAAATTAAGCATCTTTCTCTCTATACACAAAACGTATTCCCATAGATTAATGAAAAAATAAATTGCAAAAATCTAAGGCGGGATCAAATATAGCAAACATATTGATACGTTAGTGTATAGTTCTTATTAGAATATGTTTCTTCAAAAGCACTTGAATTAAAAGTAATCAAATTAACAATAAACTTTAAAGCGATGAGAAAACCATATATGTTGACTAAGGATGAAAATAAGATGAATTACTTCTACTGAATTTGAACTTGTATTTGAAATTGAAATTTAAAACATGATCAATTTTGAACCTTATTTTGCGTAAAGTTTAAAGTTTAAATTGGTGATGATGATTATGTGCTATTATATAAATTAGCCTCAATTATAAAAAAGGTAATTTATTGCGCACAATAATAAATTAGTATGAGCTTAGATCTACTTACTTATTATATTTTATATACGATTGTATATACTAACGAATTAATCTTGTTTTATGTCGATAAATTATATATTAGAATATAAAATGAAAAGAGATTGCCTAAAGTTCAATCAAGAAGATTGATGAATTTTAAAAATATATTGATTTTGTTGAGATGTAATACACTGGGAGTGAATATAACAATGAACCACATATAATCTTGATGATATAGATGTTCGTAGCTTGCAGGGTCTATATCTGATTGGTAAATAGATAAATTAAGCAATCAAGCTACGAACATCTATATCATCAAGATATCCTTCAATGTCAACAGGAAAGAATATATCAGAAGAAATCTAAGGTGACTCATTCTATCAGATTCTTTTATGTAATATTGCTAGATTAAAAATTTATGAATATGTTAAAATGGGCTGAATATTTTAAACAACCCAACTAAAATTCCTAATTTTATTATCCAACTTCAATTTTGTTTGAACTAAGATCAATATTTATTTGATCGGTAGAGTTAAATTATAAAATACAATCTTAAAAAAATTATGATAGATTAATCCTTTACATAAAATTTTTGATGGAATAAGACTAGTAACATTTTTTGTATATTGATGGCTCAGACTCAATGTAATAATTCTAATACTCTCAGTCCGCTAGGCTTTAGTATTGCTACTTTCTCTTTCAACATCAAATCGACATTTGGAATATTTATGCTGTGGAAAAATAAATTATATCTTTAATGTCTTGCCGTTTTGATTATCAAAATGCTCCAATTGTGTTGCAAACAACGTATCAAAAATTGTTGGATGTTATTAACAACGTTAATGAT
The DNA here is from genome assembly GCF_024610245.1 of Lodderomyces pseudojiufengensis. Lineage (NCBI taxonomy): Eukaryota > Fungi > Ascomycota > Pichiomycetes > Serinales > Debaryomycetaceae > Lodderomyces > Lodderomyces pseudojiufengensis. Next base: position 126,991 of record NW_026261535.1, read on the forward strand.
TATAATAATGATACCATAGTTCATACCAGGACTTTGAAACAAAATGATTTTGAGGAATGTTTTTGAAAAATTTAAAGAACACATATTCCAATTAAAATCAAAACACATTAGCCAAAAAACAGAAATAATTGAAATTTTATATCATGAGGTATGAACAAATAGCCAGATTTGACAGTATCACAGGTCTTAATTTGATAGTAACACTTCAAAACCTGTGACACCTGTCAAATATGGTCATATTTATTCATTCCTCAAATTGATTCAATCAACCACCTTCAAGGACTTATTTCTCTAGCTGAAAGAATTTTATAATCCATTATAAATATTGAGAACATGATTAAAAGCAGTGGGTGAAGCAAAAAGTATTGTTTAATTCCACATGCATTAGTCTTTTAAAGGCTTTTTCAAAAGCTTTTCCAATTATATTTTAATCTTGAGTGTAAAAATCCATTTGTTGCTTTTTAGACGATAATACAACCTCTTCAAAAAATTTTGTTCCTCTTTTTTGCTATTTCAGTATCACCAACTTCATTCATATCAACATCTGAGTCATCTTCTTGTACAATAAGTTATACGAGGTTATAAATTATAGACTGAGCTTGCTGGTTCACCAAACTGTAAAAACTTTCTTCAAATTTTGAAGTAGAAGTTTCTGAATTGTAAATTTTGTAATTTTATAAAATCTTTAACTCAGAAACTTCCACATCAAAATTTGAAGAAAAATATAACTTATTGAACCCAAAAAATTATATGTTTTTTTAGTGGACCTAACAAGTCCAGTGTATAATTTCTTTGTCAGTATAAAGCACCTGTCCGCTGAAGGCATCTTTTTGTTCAAATAAGTTGACCTTTATCAACCTAAGAAGGTCAATCAATTAAAATTTGAGTTGCTGATGTAATCCCAATTGTAAGATACTTCTTCAGTTGCACCATTGACAATATTAATGTTATTTGAGACTTCTCTTCTTGCTCTAGTAGCTATATTCAAAATTGATACATATTTTTAATTGATTGATAGTAGAAATTCAGCTTGTTGAATTGTTCCTGTTAGTAACTTCTGCATTTGGCGTGCTTTGGTTATCAACGCCTGACTCATATCTCCTTACCCCAATTTTAAATTCAACTATGTCCCTTCCGATATAGCTTTGATGTTTCAGTCAAGCTTTTGTACTCACTTGTTGACGACCAATTTATCGTTAAATTGTTGGAAAATACATGAAATCTAAATGAATTTTTAAAGGATGCTGAGGTGTGCACAATCGATAAGAGTAGTATAACATAAGCATTCATTCTGTTGGGTTTTTATTCTGTAAGTGTATTAATTTAAAATTTTTCACTTTAAATATTAATTTTAAGAGTTTACAAAGTGATCGGGGTTGCATTTATCAAAAAATTCGGATCCGATTAAAAGAGTTTTACGTAAGGTATAATCTTCGTGACATTGTAACGTAACTCTCTCTGATACCAATCGTATATCGTATGAATAGATACCTGAATTAGTTATTGATTATAAAAAGAATTGAGATATACTCATCTGCAAAGAATATGTTAACATGAAATAAAACAATACGAATGTTTTTTGAAGACTACATTTAATAGCGTCAAAACAAGAAGAATAAAAAGATTGAGACATCAAACAAACAAGAATAAACAATTAACCGGATTAACTAAGATCAGGAATAATCTATAACAATCAAGTGAAATTTCGTAATCATTTACGATTATAACTAACTAAGTTACTTAGCTATCCAAATTTGTAAATACTGTAAGTAACCCTTTCCCGTCGATAACCTATAGCGTAAGTGTTATGAACATATCTTATATAGGGTGTTGTGGGTCTGAAAAAACAAATTCGCGTGTTTTTGCTGAAAGATTCGATTCTATGCATAAACTATTCGGTTATTGAGGTTTCTATTAGAAGTTGAGGAAATTATTTTGAAAATATTTTCATAAAAAAAATATAAATTTTAAAACTCCGAATTATTACCCCCTAACATGGAATCAAATAAATTTTTAGTTTCCTTATTGATCTACACAATCATCAACCAGAAAACTCTTACTAGGACATGAATATGGAATTGATAAGAATTATCTGTGACTACACATTGACCAGACTTTTCATAAAGAAATGACAGTCCGTGTTCATAAAGTAGGCAGAAGAAATAATTCATGTATAATATGAAATGATAGACCTTGTTTTACCGAACCCCCTCTTATTCTTCAAATAAATAAACCCAAATTTATAACGGCCTTGTAGTGTCATTCCGTTCGAAATTTGAACTCATACGAAGAGCAAGCGAATAGTGGAGAAGAATAAATAGAGAAAGTGCTTCAGTAAGCTTACAAATATTAGTATTAAAAAAATTGTGGTTACACTACAAAAAAATTTATTGCCGTGAATAGCGCGAAAGAGAAAGGGAAGGAAATTATACAACCACCTATAACCGAGACGATCATTCTCTTATAATATATTACTTTATTATACTTGTTGATACAAGTGTAAAGGTTCATAATCTAGACCAAAATATATAACGATGATACAAATATCATTTAAATATAAATATATCATCAAATAATTGATAAATCATCAATTAATTTTAATTCAATTCATCAAAATCAGTAGAATCAATTAATCAAACTAATATTCAAAATGACTCCAATACAATTAAAATCTTCTGAACCTGTTACTCCAATAGAATCAAAAACAACATCTCCAATTCTAACATCAACAAATCCAATTAATCAACCAACAACTCCAATTGATATTCCATCATCAGAAATAGCAATTGGTGAATATATTTTTCATCGTATAATGCAATCAAATCCCAAATTGAAAAGTATATTTGCAATACCTGGAGATTTTAATTTAAATTTATTAGAACATGCTTATTCACCATCATTAACTTCAAAAAATTTAAAATTAGTAAATACATGTAATGAATTAAATGGTGCTTATGTTGCTGATGGATATTCAAAAGTTATTGATGGTTTAAGTGTATTTATTTCAACTTTTGGAGTTGGTGAATTATCTGCATTAAATGGTATAAGTAATGCATTTTCAGAATATGGACCAGTTTTACATATTGTTGGATCAACTTCAATTCAATCTCAAATTCAACAAAATGAAACTAATGAAGTTTTAAATACTCATCATTTAGTTCCAAATCATGATTGTTTTAAACGTCCTGATCATCATGTTTATCAAAAAATGGTTGGTGCTATTTCATGTGTTCAAGAAAGTTTAGATTATGATATGAATTCCAATTTAAAAAAAATTGATAATGTTTTAAAAACTATTATTCAAGAAAGAAGACCTGGTTATTTATTTGTACCATGTGATGTACCTGATTTATTAATTGATTCAAATAAATTGTATAACTCTCCATTTAGTTCAAAATCAAAATATCAAGGTTCTGAAAAGTCCACAAAATTAATGAAAGATATTTCTAATATTATATTAACAAATCTATATGATTCATCAAATCCTTCAGTTTTAGCAGATGCATTATCAACAAGATTTGGAGCAACAAAACCATTAAATGAATTTATAAATAATTTACCAAATTCAGTTAAATTATTTACAACTAATTTTTCAAGAAATGTTGATGAATCCAAATCAAATTTTATTGGTGTTTATAGTGGTAATGCATCATCAGATAAAACAACTAAATCATTATTTGAAAATTCAGATTTTGTTTTAGTATTAGGATATTGGGATGGTGAAATGAATACAGGTGGTCATTCATCAAATTTTAATAATGCTAAAACTAAATGTATTATTCATCCTGATTATATTCAAATTAATGATTCATTTTATTTAACTAAACAATCAGATGGTGAAAGATTATTTACAATTTCCGAATTTATTGAATTTTTAAATTCTCAATTAGATACATCACAATTTAAAACTTCATCAAATGAAATAACTCATTATAAATTTGAACCAAAACAATATTCTGAATCAAAAGATAAATATCCATATATTCCACAATCTTATTTAAATGATCATTTTTCAAAAACTTTAAAAGAAAATGATATTTTCATAGTTGATACAATGTCATTTGCATTTGGTTTAACTGATATTAAATTCCCAAAAAATACAAGATTAATAACTGGGATGAATTATGGTTCAATTGGTTATGCATTACCAGCAACTTTTGGAGCAACTGTAGCATTAAATGATTTAGGTACTAATCAAAGAGTTTTATTAGTACAAGGTGATGGAGGAGCACAAATGACAATTCAAGAATTATCAAGTTTTATGAGATACAGCTCAATTTTAAAAATTCAACCAAAAATTTATTTATTAAATAATGATGGTTATACTATTGAAAGAAAAATAAATGGAGCAACAAGGCCATATAATGATATATGTGGAAATTGGAAATGGTTTAAATTATTAGATGTTTGGGGTGGTGAACAAGGTAAAACTCATGATTCAATAAAATTAAATAATATTGAAGAATTTGATAAATTTTTTGATGATTCTGTCAATGTTGAAAATAGAAATCATAAATTACAATTTTATGAAGTTATTGGTGGTAAATTTGATGTGTCTTATAGAGTTGATAATATGATGACTAAAAATTGAAGTTGTAAATGATAGTAGTTAGATATAGGGTATTTAAAAAACAGAATTAATAGAGGCTAATTTAAAACATATTTTGCGCGTTTCACTATCCAGCTTGAACAGGGATTACTCAATCTACAACTTTCTTCTTCATGCAAACTTCTCCAGCAGTAACCAATACTCTCATCAACGGATTATGAATGGTTCTTTGAACTCAATCAGTCATAATTCCTCGAGAGATGTTTTAATACATGGTCTATACTATCAAATATTTTTGTTGCACAAAATCCAATTTCTCATCTCTAACAACATTTTATTCTACAAAATTTATTTTACAACCAATAGCCTTACCACTTCAACACCCTATTTCACCATTACAGCACCTTAACTACCACCACGATACCCTTACACGAATATGGCTGGATCACAATTAAAACAGCTAAAAGCTGCGTTAAAAGAAAAGGGTCTAATAGGTCAAACAAATACTACTAGTAAAAAATCAAAGGGCAAAACATCAAGAAGAAATGAAGTAAATAGAGATTTACAAAAACAAAATTTACAAGAAATTAGAAATGGTTTTAATAAATTTGATCAAAGAATAAATAGAACAAAACATGATATATCAATAGCTACAAAGCAAGGAATGGTTAAAATTGGATCAAAACAACATAATGAATATGCTGCTAAAAATGGTGCAATGCAAAAACAAATTAAATTACAATATGAAATGGAAAAAAAAAGAAAAGGTAAAACTGGTGGTATATTGGATAAAAGATTTGGAGAAAATAATTCACATTTAAGTCAAGAAGAAAAAATGTTGGCAAGATTTACAAGAGAAAGACAAAATTCAGGAGGTAAAAAAAGAGGAATATATTCATTGGAGAGTGATGATGATGAAAACATGGATTTTGAAGAGGAAAATGATAATGGAGGATTTCAATTAACTCATTCTGGACAAGCATTATCATTAGATGATGAAGAAACTATAAAATATGTTGATGAAGATTCATTACCTAATCAAGAAGAAACAGTGGAACAACCACCTAGAAAAAAATCTAAAAATGAAGTTATGAAAGAAATTATTGCAAAATCCAAATTTTACAAACAACAAAGACAACAAACATTTGCTAAACAACAAGATCAAATAGATGAATTAGATGAAGATTTTGGTGATATAATGGATGATCTAAGACAAGTACAAACAAAAATTCCAAAACAAACGCAGTTTTCATCGAAATCAAATGAAGAAATTGAATATGATAATAAAGTAAGAGAATTAAATTTTGATAGAAGAGCAAAACCAGCAGATAGAACAAAAACAAATGAAGAATTAAATCAAGAACATAATGAAAAATTAAAAAAATTGGAACAAGATAGATTAAAAAGAATGGAAGGGTTTAATAATGATAGAGAAGCTGAAGGAGATGATTTGGATGATAATGATGGATTTTGGGGAGGTGATGAAAGTGAAAATGAACAAGATGGATTTACTATAAAGGGGGATGATGAAGATTTAGAAGAGGAAGAGCAATCGGAAGAAGAAGAAGTAAATGGAAATGGTATTGTTGGAGGAAGACCTAAAATCCCCAAAACTCTACCTATAATAATGCCATCAACAATTGAAAATTTCATAGAACAAATGTCAAACATAGAACCTGATCAACAATCAAATCATATAAATAAAATATGTGAAACTTATAAACCAAATTTAGCACAAGAAAATAAAGAAAAAATGCAAAATTTTGTATCAATTTTATTTAAATATATACTATATTTATCAAATAAATTTGAAAATTTTGAACCATTTTTAAAAATTTTAAAAAATTTATCCAATTCATATAATGAAGAATTAGTTGAAAGTATGAGATTATATATTTCGGAAATTTCCAATAGGATTGAAAATTTAAAACCAAGTGATTTAATATTTTTTGTTATTGTTTGTTATTTATTTTCAACTTCTGATCATTATCATTTAATTGTAACTCCAAGTATTATATTAATGAATCAAATATTAAGTTATTTAAGTTTTCATTTAAATTCAATAGAAAAATTAGGTCAAGGAATATTTATAATAGATGTGCTATTAAAATATCAAAGATTTTCAAAAAGATTTGATCCTGAAATTTTAAATTTCTTGGAGGTTTCATTTTTAAAATTATGTCCTGAACCAAGATTATTAAATCAAAATGATTTATTAATTTCAAAAAGATATAAATTTAATGAATCTTTAAATTTATTAAAAACTACTAAATTTAATATTATTGAATATAAAGAACCAATAATTTCAATCCGAGATTTATTTAAAGAACATTCTCAGTCATCTACTGAATCATTAGCAACAAATTTGTTAGTTAAATTATGTTATATAATGGATAAATGTATTACAATATGGAAAGATAACTCATCAATTATAGAAATTTTGAAATCTTTTATATCATTACAAAAACATTTAATTAAATATATTTCAATCCCATCAAATCAATTCCTCCCTAAATTTGAAAAATTATTAAAACAATCAGAACTATCAAGAAAACCTCTCACATTACAATCCCACAAACAAATTTCAATACCATCATTAACACCCAAATTTGAAGAAAATTTTAATCCAGATAAAAAATCATATGACATTAATAAAACAAATCAAGAAATTTCAAAATTAAAACAACAATACAAGAAAGAACGCAAAAATGCTCTTAAAGATATTAGATTTGAGAATAAATTTATTGCAAGAGAATCTATTGTTGAAAAAACCAAGATGTATGATGAATATCATAAAAAGATGTCTAATATTGTTAATACTATTCAATCTTCTGAAGGTAATGAAAAAAATCAATATGAAAGAGAGAAAAAACAAAGAAAACAACGTAAGTAAGTCAGGAGATGAAATATTAATTAATATCAGGTCTATCATTAGGTCTATTGGTTGGGCTTTGTTTATAGATAACTTGATAGAATTGTATTATTATCAAACATTGCAGCAGATATTTTTTTCAACCCTTTGATATCAGGGATGAATCCGATCTGATATTGCTATTTTCTGTAGTCCAATTAATCTCTAAATCTCAAGTATTTGTTGTCTTTCATATCTAGGTATGATCTAGACATGAATAATACTATATTGAGCTTTAATAAGGATACAAGTATTTGGTTGCGAAATAATTTTATTGTAAGTCAGAGAAAATCGTACAAAATCGATTTTTACTATCATTTACATTCCGAACATTCCATTCCGATCTAGCTCGCATCCCGATAAATTTTAACATAAGAATTTCGAAAAGGTCAAACAACGATGAAACATGTATTCTAGGAGATGCTGAGAAGAGTTAAAACAGTCGTTTGGATAAGATTGTTATATTTATTATAAAATTATAAAAAAATAAATTTAAAAAATTATTATAAATATTAAGATTAATTATTATTGATATAAAAAAATTAGATTTAAAATGAAATGAGATAACGATTTTTTATTGAATTTGAATAAAGTGTTTTGAATTTAAGCAAGATTTGAAATATAAAAAATGAAAAGATTTTGATTTGAATGAATTGAATAGATTTGTTGGGTATCAATTTTTCATTGTTTCTTTCTCTTTTTCTTTATATTTACTTTATCTCTCTCTTGTTAATTATACATTGATTTCGTTAGTATTTATCTTTGAATTGTAGTTGTTCTTTTAGTTGCAGTTGAAATGGATCATAAAGTATGTCATAGGTATATATATTCTTCATTACAGAAGCTTTTATAGCTCTTTTTTCTTCAAATGAGTTGATAATTATAATTTATTTTCAAAACTCTTATACTTGTGACATAGTTGGAACACCAGTTCTTGGAGTTGATCTTGATGAAGAACCAAATAATCCACCTTTAAATAAACCAATTAAACTAAAAATACCACTTGCAATGAAAATAAAAGTTGAAAAATATAAGAAAGCAACAGAAGCTTGAGCTTTTCTACATCTACCACTTGAACCTTGAGTAATATTGTTATCATTTAAATAATCTTCATTACCACATGAATGAACTCTAATACCAGCAGCAATAGCAGTAGCAGCAGCAAAAGTGAAAACAAAATTTAAGAAATCAAAAATAAATAATATAACTGGCCATGCGAAAGCACTAATAAAATATGCAAATATTCCATATAATGATGAAGTTAATAAACCAAATGCTGATGCGAAAACAGCAAAATTAACTTGTGGATTATGTTGATATCTTGTTGTTGCTGCTAATGAACCAGTTAAACCTAAAGCAATTGCTAAAAAGATAAAATTAAAAGCTCTTAAAATAACGTCTCCAATTGCTAACATTTTTGCTGTGTTTGTTTGTTAATTGATTGAGTAGTTGGGTATATATGTATGAAATAATTAAAATTTGACTAGATTAGAATTGAATTCTTTTGTAGTGGGTATTTGAAAAATTTGAATCAAAAGGTAATTAGTGAATTACTTTTGTATATGGATTTTTCAATTGTGGTTGATATAGATTTCGAAATCTGAGATATGAAAATCTTCTTCTTTAATTGAGTATTAGATGAGATTAAAATTGAAATTGAAATACAAAACTATGTGAAAAAAAAAAAGGAAAGAAGAAAGAAAAATTACAAGTGAAATTGTTATTGGTTCCAATTACTAATATATATATATAACCTACAGAAAACATCATGAATAAATTATTTTATTAAGGGATTTTTAATTTTTTAATGGAAATTTTAAATTGCTACTTTAAAAAGTTTAGTATGGGATTTGTTTTGTGTTACTTTTCAAAGTATGTTTTGGATGAAATCTAAAAGGGAAAATTGTGTATGTAAGTTATGTATTAGACTTCATGTAGTACATGTTAAACTAATTCTAACTACTTCAGTTTGGTACACTAATAGAAAGATGACCTATTAAGAGTTTTTAAATTTTATTATGTTTGCTTAATTATGAGAAAAAAAAATAGTAGTCACTGAAAATTTGGATCAATCGGTTATTACTATAACTGATGAATCATTCGATCATGTAAATGTATAATTCATTACTACACTCACCAGTTGACATTAAACCACTTTCCTTCCTTATTGAAATCAATTGACGTAAAAATCGCTCAGTTTGTTTCTTAGACCAAAAATAAAAATCGAATTTATAACCGGCTGAAACAAAAATTTATTTTGAAATATTTTTTCAAAATTTTAGTTGTCATGTTATTAATATCAACTTTTTGAGTAAAAATAACGGTTTTGAAACTTCAATTTTTTCTCATGATAATATAAACTTTCATTGTGAAGATATTCATTATCTCGCCAATTCCTACATTCCATTGATACAAGTTATTCTATGATTTATTCTATGTATTTAAATAAGTCTGTTATCACTATAGTATTGTCAATGTCACATTTGTGTAATATGTGACAAATCTTTTGTATGTCTTTGTTTTGTTTATAACTTTTTTAAGAAATTTTAATTACAAATTAGGATAAATTAAAAATATTAGTATACAAAGTAGTACAAAAGTAATATATGGTATACTAGTAATAAATTACGAAAATAGTAATTATTAGTACTAAATAAGATAACTATTAGATTAGACTAAAAAATGAATGAATATCGTGTAGACCTGAAATTTTCAAAAAGAATATATAAGTATAAAAGATATGAATGAAAGATAAAAGAAGTATTTGATGCCATCTATCAATTAATTTTGAAATTTGTTGTGGTGTTTTGAAAAACTCATTTTTCTCGAAGATGAGTTACATATTTACGGAAACAAATTTCTACTATTAAAATCAAGCAAACGATAAATGTCTTAAGAAATGTTCATAACATTCATTACCACAAAGTATCAACCTATACGGTATGAATTATAGCAATTTATTGAAAAAGTTCGGCTTTTACTTAGTATAAGGACAGGAATTAACCTAATCATTCGAATTTACTCTGTTCCTGAACTGAAAAAAAATAATATTTGTAATTAATTATGTCATAGAATTCTCATTACCGAGATTCGAGAATTTTCATCATTTGCTAGAATAATTTTATCCTTTCTCAATTGTTCAAATTGCTCCAAACAAAAGTCTTCTTCTTTCATCCCTTTCGCAACGGACCAAGACAAAAGATGACCCTCTAACGGTTCCCTCTTGATACTCCTGATAATTCTACCTTTATCTTAAATGAATCGAAGATTCTTCTAATATCGGCTAGAAAATTTCAACTTGTACAGGAATACAACTTTAAAATTCTACTCGTAAATTCAAACAAAACATGTTCCATAACATGTATGTATTATTATCATACGGCTATATATTAGCCTCATATGAGTCTACGGTCTATGGGTTGACTCAATGGCTCAAACTTTTTACAATCGATTTAAAAAATATCTCATAGTTTATACAATTTTTTATCCGAATTTAAAGTTTTGTAATAAATCTTATTTTAAGTAATTTTACATTTGTAATACTCAAGTCAGCCGTAAAATTACTATTATTAAATTACATACATTACATGTTACTTTTAAATGACGTATTGAATCATTCTAGAATAAATATAAATTATTTTATCATATTGAGTCAACTGACCCTTCAGAACAAACTTCAAATTTGATAAGATCAAAGAATTATCATCTCAATTTGGGCATCAATCTTAAAATGGTGTTATATGAGTTTCAGGGCCAGAAAGTATTTGATTTGGTCAAGTTGATCGAGGTTTTGGGTCAGCACCATCGGTTCTTAGCATATTGGTCTCTTTGAGGTGAACTTATCCTATCCAAACAACCGATATTTTCTTTCCCAATCGATATTCGATCCGTTACTCAATTTCTTTAATTTTATAATCAACATGATCTTTAAAATATTTTGCAACTTTTTCATCAACACTAACTTGAATAGGTTTTAAATCTTCATTATTTGTTAAATTAAAATCTACTCCTCCTTTTTCAACTAAATATACTGCACAATCACCATGACCTTCAGCTAATGCATGATGTAAACTTGTCCAACCATCATTATCTGTAGCATTAACTGATATATTCTTTTGAGCAAGTAGTTCTTGCACTATTGGTATTGAACCTATTGATGAAGCTCTAATTAATGGAGTATATCCTTTTTTATCTTTTATTTTATAATTTGCTCCATATTCATTTATTAATGTACGAACATAAGATAAATGATTTTTCGATATAGATAAATGTAATGGAGTTATACCTAAATTAGTTTTTGAATTTATATCTGGTGGATTTGACATATTCATAAATAAATTTAAAATTTCAATATTTCCTAAAGATGAAGATATATGTAATGGTGACCAACCACTTAAATCTACATATTCATCAATATTGACCTCGGGTTTTAAATCAATTATAAATTTAACTAGCTCGGTATTATTGATTGAAACTGCCCAATGCAATGGAGTTCTATCATCTAAATCTTTTATATATAAATTTTTGGGATTTTCTAAAATTAATTGTTTTGCTAGATTTATATTATTTTCTTTTATTGCATTTTGAATGGGAAAATCATTAATATTTGAATCCATTTTTTCTTAATTGATGGTGATAGTAGTTTTGGTGGTGGCAAATTGAATGGTTGTTAAATTTAAAAAAAATTGAGTTTGAAAATTAATTACTCTACAAAATCGTATGTTCTATATCAATCACAAAATTATAGAGATCAAAGATTTTGAATTTTACAAAATACTAAATACAAAGAATCATAAAGTTCATTCATTTATTACTATTTTATTTTATATATAATTTATCATTTTAATAACAATTTCAAATAAGAAGAATTAAAGATATTTTTAATTTTGTGAGTAAGAAAGTAAGTACTTTAATGTTTAGTTTCTCCTTTCAGAATGGTGATTGAAATCAACTTTTTGAAGATATGATGATGAGGATTCAATTTGATTTGATAGCGTTAGTGGGTATTATTGGTTTTGTTCGATCAACGAAAGCAATTGAATTTGATTTTATTTTTTAAATCTTTTTGATATTTATATGGATTCTTCAGAACTTGTATCTGAATCAGGTGGTGGTTGATTAAAAAAAGGAGTTGCAATAATTGTAGTTTTTAAATTTTCTAAATTTTCTAAATTATTATTATTATTATTTGGATTCGTTAATTCATTATTAATATTATGATTTTGATTAAAATCATTTTGATTTAGTACTGTTATATTGGTTGAATTTTGATGATTTTGATCAAAATTATGTTGATCTAAACTATGATTTTGAGCATTAAAACTATTATTTCTATTATTGTTGTTATGATTATTTTTAATGGTTTGTGATTTTTTACCACTTTGACTTGATGAAATTTTTTTTATTAAATTTGCAGAATTATTATAATGTTGAGAATATTCTTTTTGTAAACTTTCTAAATATAATTGATAATCATTTGAAATTTGTGATTGATTTGAATTTGATTTTGTTGAATTTATTGATGATGATATAATTGATTGTTTTCTAAATTTTGAAGCAGTTAAATTTGAATTTGTATTTGAATTTGAATCATTTGATGAATTCAGTATTGATGGTGATAATATATTATTATATGGAACTATTGTTACATCTTTATATTCTTGAATCATTGGATTGCTTGAATCTTGAGCTTGTTCATTATCATGATCAAGATCATGATCTAGATCTAAATCTTGATCTTTTTCATTTGGTGATAAATCATTTGATGATGTTGATACAGGTGGTAAAGAATTTAATGGATTATAATTATCATCTAATTGATCATAATGAATTTTAGTTGATTTAAATTTATTTGAAATTCTTGCATTATTACAATGAACATACATATAATCAACTTCTTCTAATTTTAAACCTTTTGTTTCATATACTGTAAAATAAACAAATATTGTACCAATTGCATTCATACTTCCCCATATAAAAAAAATTTTACTTCCCATTGCTGCAGTATGAGATCCTGTATCAATTAAATATGGTGTTATATAAGCAAATATAAAATTTACTAACCAATTTGTTGCAGCTGTTAATGCGACAGCTTTTTGTCTTATTGAAATACCATAAATATCTGAACATAAAGCCCAAGTACAACCACCCCAAGTACTTGCAAAAAATAATATAAATACACAAGAAAATGAAACACATAATATAGCATTTACATGATCTTCTTTAACACTTACACCAGCTATTGCTATAATAAAATTAGAAACTGCCATACCAATACCACCCCAAAATAATAAAGGTCTTCTACCAACTGTATCAATTAATATAATACCAGGTATTGTAAATACAACATTTACAACATAAGTAATTAATGACATTATATAAAAATTCAGTACTCCAGTTGAACTAAAAAAATTAACTCCATAATAAAAAATAAAATTTACTCCAGAACATTGTTGAAAAAATTGTACTCCTACACCTGTTAACATTCTTAAACCTTGTTTATGTCTACCACCACCACTTCTAAAACAATCTAAAATAGTAGTTTTACCAAAAGATAATTCATAATCATAATTTGCTTTAATTTCAACTAATTCTTCAATTAAATCATCATCATCAGCTGGTAAACGTCGTAGTTTACATAATGATTGTAAAGCTTTTTGTAAATCATTTTTTTGAACATAATATCTTGGAGATTCTGGTAAAAATAACATTCCAGTTGTTAAAATTATAGCCCATAAAAATTGTACTCCAACAGGTATTCTATAAGATCCTGAATTTGTCATTCTTCTTGTTCCTTGACATATTGCACTTGCTATTAATAAACCCCAAGTTATAGCCCATTGATAAGTAAAAACAACTGAACCTCTAACCCATTTAGGTGAAGCTTCAGCTTGATATAATGGTACAATAGCAGATAATATACCAACAGCAATACCAGAAACAAATCTTCCAACACATAATAGAGCAATTTCAATAGAACTTATTTGTAAAATATTTCCAATATTAAAAATGATACCAGCACTTATAATGATTGAAAATTTTCTACCATAATTATCTGAAATTAAAGGAGCTATTAATGCACCACAAAATGTCCCCAATGATAATGATGCAACAATTATAGCTCTTTCATGAGTTGAAAATCCAATACCATTATTTGGGAAATTAGTATAAACAAATTTCATTTCTAATAAATCATTTATTAATCCAGTATCATATCCATACATGAAACCACCAACTGCTGCTACTAAACCAACAATTAAAGCTGAATTTGAAGAACTTTTCTGTCGCATTTTTCTATAATATTCTTCTTCTATTGTATTATCATACAATAGTTGATCTAGAAATGACCATAACTTCATTGTGAGGAGTTTCTTTCTATTTTACGTTCTTCTGTGGTTGGTTATATGATTAGTTGCATTAGAAGTGTTGTAAAAGTTTATGATAAAGTTCTGATGAATTTGTTGAGTTGTAAAAATATTGAAACTTTTGTATGAATTAGTAGGAGAAAGATGTAATGAATAGTATCTATTTTAGTAGTTGTATTAACTGCTTAAGCAATATAAGTATTGTTTAGTAGTAATATGTTGAAATATATCTATGATTAATTATCTGGGGTAAGATATTGATTATTATAATTATTATAATTAAGCTAAAGAAAGTGTTGATCTAATCTTTTTTTTTTTTTCTCCTCTAGTTTTGTATTGTATTGTATTACGTAAAAGTTTAATAATTTAAGGTTTTTGTACTACATCGCCTTATAATAATAGATGTTCGTATAATTTATCATAATCTTATTGTCTACAACTTAGTACAATCAGAGAGGAAACAAAGTTGTTTCACAGTGAAAATTGGTCATGATAAACAGAAAAATTTGTACTTAGTTTGAGGTGAGAGCTGTAATCAATAGGTCTGTTAAATCCCCAGAAAAAGTAAGTAGTATTTTGAAGGCTTATAATTTCAAGAATTTGTGAGTCAAGACTTGTCTCTATTTTTCTTGACATAAGTATTGAAAGTAGTTATATAATGTCTTAATTTGCTCCAGTCGCGGATAGATAGTGGTAGTTTGATGGGGTTATAAGGTCTTAGAGGAAATGAGCAGTATAGATGATCGTATCTAATCTATATATATTCTGACATTAATCATGAGAAAGCATGAGAAACAAATTTTGGTTGCAAAAACTCGGACATAAACGATAAGAAGATACAAATTTTAGCTTAGTGTCTTAACGTTTCTATTATCGTGTCAAAAACCTTAATCGCCCACCTAAAGACTCCACAAATGTGCTTCTTCAAACAAGATAGTGATCAAAAGGTACTCTTTACTTCATACTATATAGTGTTCCTAACGTGTCTCTTTTGTAATAGTCCATTTGTAATCTTTAAACCTGGAGAAACGATACAAGCTCAAAACACGTATATTTTGAGCCTGTAATATTTATTAGCATCGATTCTATTCGCAATGAGCCATTTGATCGAGTTGTGATCTTCTCCAAGTGAAATCCATCAATTTTTAGTGAGCGATGAAAGAAGCACGTTCAAATTATGTTGTGTGTCAAATTCGTAAAATTTTATAATAATTTGGTAACAAAATTAAAGTAAAATTATCACGATTTTTTTTACAACACTTTTTCTTTTTTACAACCATTATTCACTTACATCACATTCACTATTCAACAACAATGCATTCACCGAAAATCATTGAAGATGTTCGGACCAACAATAAAGGAGAAGTTAAACTAAAAGATATTACATTAGAAGTAAAAGAAAGAAAACAAAATGAAAATATTAAACAATTATCACCACCTCATACAAATAGAACTATTAATATTTTTACAATTATTATTCAATTAACTCATAGATTATTTACATATAATCTTATACCATCAATTCTTTCATTATCATCAAGAACAACAACATCAGTTGCCAAAATGGTTTATTATTATATTATTCATTTTATACTAATGATTTTATTTTTATTAATTGCAATTTATAAAAATTTTTTATTCATTTATAGGAAAATTTGTTTAAAATATTTAACATTAATTTATTATCATAATAAATCACCACAAGTTATAAGAGAAGATGTTAATAAATTAGATAAAATTCCAAAATCTATATCATGTATATTGGATTTAAAAGATGCAGATGATGAAAATGGTGGTAAAGATGGATTAATTAATCAAATAAGTGAATTAAGTGCTTGGTGTATAAGTTCAGGAATTTCAAAATTAATTATTTATGAATATACTGGTACATTAAATCAGAATAGTGATTCATTATTTGATTTAAATAAATTTATTATAAAAAATTTAAAAACTTATTTTGGTTCTGAATCAATTCCAACTTTTTCAATAAGAATTCCTCATAAAAATTTAATTCTATATAGTGATGAATCATTATCAATTTCGAATGCTGCTACTTCAGATGCTGTTAATGGAACTGCTATTGATAATAATAATAATAATAATGTGAATGGTCGTACAAGTGTTGATTTGGAAATTGATTTATTAAGTAGAATTGATGGGAAACCAACATTAGTTGAATTAACTAAAACAATGAGTGAATTAGCTCAAAATAAAGAATTATCAGTAAATGATATAACAATTGAATTAATTGATGAAGAATTAATTGAATTAGTTGGACCCGAACCAGATTTATTGATAAGTTTTGGACCAAGTTTAAATTTAGAAGATTATCCTCCATGGCATATAAGATTATCTGAAATTTATTGGGAACCAGAAAATAAAGATGTAAATTATGCTGTTTTCATTCGTGCTTTAAAGAAATTTTCAAATTGTAAAGTAAATGTCGGTAAGTAAAGAGAGGAAGAATAATAATCTAAGTAATCGAGATCTCACAAGTACGGGGAAAATTTACCATGATGATGAAATAAGCACTAATTCATTTTAACTTTGGTTCAAGAAAAGTACCTATTTATACAAAATTTGCATTCACTTATATCATATTTCAATTCAAATTGCATTAAAAAGATAATATTACTAGAGATACCTTTTTCATAATAATATCTAACAATGAACTATACTTTAATTGGGCTATTTAATAAATTTTATAACAAACAAATCAACCTGTTGTAGGGTAAAATTGATTACCAATATTTATCTCTCAACTTCTACCACAGTGTTAGAGTGAGGTGTCCAAATTTGAAGAACTAGACTTCGGCGCACCTATCTTTCAACCATAAACATAACTGGAGTCAGGTTTATGAGAATTTATAGATTGAAGCCCGGTTTACGATTGTTAATATTTACATCAACCTTCAGGTTGAAACGACATAGTGTAGATGTATTTGATAAGAGTCGTATTCATATTCCGTTCGTGATAGCATCGCTACCAAACGAGTCAACGAATTAAATTAAAATTTAGAGAGAACAAAAAAAAACTGATTTGTTGTTATTTTCTCCTATTTAAAAATCACAAGATCATAAGTTCATTGATCAATTAAATTGTATAATTAAGAGCTTTATTGATTAATCAATCGAAGAACACTGAGTTTCAATCACATTTAAAAAACTCAATTGGTAAAATCGAATTTTGAAGATCATATATTAGAAGAATATAAAGAGATCACTAAAAGATATACGATTACAATTTTTTAATAATAATCAGATAATTTAAAAATTTCAATACATAATATTGCACTTAATCACTTGAATTTCATTAAATCTCAATTGACTATATCAATATCAACTATTATCATTACAAAACATTTGAATTTTTGTTGATACGTTTACTTTATACAATCAATAGATCATTCAAATTAAGTCGCGTCATAGAAAACAATTTGCATTTTTTATAATTCCAAATTTTCAACAAACAAAATTAATTAAGAAAATTTCTAATATTAGACAATTTTTTTAATAATCAACACCAGATAAGATACATATATATACTCACTACATATCAATCAATCAATCAATCAATTTAATCAATCATCTTACACTTTACACCTAATCAAATAATAGAATCAAATAACTAAATAGAAATATGGGTTTATCATTTTCAAAATTATTTGCCAATCTTTTTGGTAATAAAGAAATGAGAATATTAATGGTTGGATTAGATGCTGCTGGTAAAACAACTATATTATATAAATTAAAATTAGGGGAAATTGTTACTACTATTCCAACAATTGGTTTTAATGTTGAAACAGTTGAATATAAAAATATTTCATTTACTGTATGGGATGTTGGTGGACAAGATAAAATTAGACCATTATGGCGTTATTATTTCCAAAATACTCAAGGTATTATTTTCGTTGTAGATTCAAATGATAGAGATCGTATTGCTGAAGCAAGAGAAGAATTACAACAAATGTTAAATGAAGATGAATTAAGAGATGCATTATTATTAGTATTTGCTAATAAACAAGATTTACCAAATGCTATGAATGCTGCTGAAATAACTGAGAAATTAGGTTTACATTCAATTAGACAAAGACCTTGGTATATTCAAGCTACTTGTGCAACTACTGGTGATGGTTTATATGAAGGTTTAGAATGGTTATCAACAAATTTAAAAAATTCATCATAAGAAATAAATAATATATTGCAATAATTACAACATAATAATTCAAATCATTTGTACAAAAAAAATATATTAATAAAACCGAAATTCAATTAATTTAAAAATCTTAGATATCAATAATGATATATGTTCTCTTTAAAAAGTAGTTAGTCCTACTTAAGTTTGATCTATTATTTATTTTTTTCGATTCTTATCTTTTGATCTATGAGTATCTCTCGTAAATATTACAAAACCAGTGCTAACAATAGTTGCTATCAAGCCTCGCTTAAATTTGAGCTTTTTGTTCCAAATATTCTCCATTGCTCGACCCCACTAATTCAAAGATCACGATTGATTCGTCCTTGAGCGAGAGCAGAGATCAATTTTAAATAAGAAAAACTTACTTGATTACAATTCATTACTTGAAGCTTTATATTGGCGTAGATCATACGTGGACTTTTAAAACGGTTAGACAAAATTTCTCCAGCAACCATTTTTAACGATGTAAGCTCGTTAACAGTGAGACTTATCGCACAAACTGAGGTATTCTTCCTCTGATTCTCCCATAAACAAATTTATCTCCCATTCTATAAACTCTATCAACTGGATTCAGTATATACCTCACGTGCTCCATAAATGTTAGGGCTATAAACACGAAGAGTTTAATACGTTAAATCCGCACTCATAGTTAATTTTTCAATAGTAGTAACAAAATCACACAAACAAAATTAAAATTTTCAATAATAAAATGTAAAGACAAAAGGTATCTTACTTAACGAAATATAGTTCATCAAACCAATAACACATCACATACACAATGGTATGTTCATCACCACGAATGAAAACACACTTATTTGGAGAGGATTGTATCATAAATTTGTCTAGCCAGCAAGTTTTTATAGAGCAAAGATCACGAGGAAACAATAATAGATTAGAGATAGTCATGTAATCACGATCATCAGAACGACAACTGTAACTCAACAATCAAGTCATATCAAGAACGCTCGATATTATAAAAACTGTTTCTTTCGTCAATAACTTTTGGAGCTTAAGTGAACGAGTGATTATTTACGATAAAAACCATTCCCTCATCACCTCGATTTAATTTAAATTACATGATTCGCAAGGAAGGATTTAATTTATCACCTCCGTCAGTTTCGTGAAACAATTTCAAAGTGTGAAACCCCGAATACAAAACGAACATTGTACTAACAGTAATTTCTCATTTAGGTCGCCGTCAAAACTTACGAATTAAGAACCAAATCAAAAGAACAATTAGAATCACAATTAATTGATTTAAAAAAGGAATTAGCTAATTTAAAAGTTCAAAAATTACAAAGACCAAGTTTACCAAAAATTCATATTGTTAGAAAAAATATTGCAAGAGTTTTAACAATAATTAATTTAAATCAAAGAGATAATGTTAAACAATTTTATCAAGGTAAAAAATATCAACCAAAAGATTTAAGAGCTAAAAAAACAAGAGCAATTAGAAGAAAATTAACTAAATTTGAAGCTTCTCAAGAAACTGAAAAAGCAAGAAAAGCAAGAATTTCAAATCCAAAAAGAAAATATGCTATTAAAGCTTAAATAATTTAGGTGAATTAATAGAATATGTAAATTAATAAAATAATAAAAAATGTTTAAAAAAATTGGAAATCAATTATTTAGTAATATTTTTGGTATGAATTAATGAAAAATTTCATCAACTTACGAGACAACTTTAAATTTACAAGATGTTCGGTAGACTTTTGTATATTGTATAATTTCTTAATACAGCACATTTGGGGAATTTAAAAAATATATCATGAGTATTAATTATATGCTATATATGCTATATACTTCATTCAGTCATTTCAACGTCTTCATTACCTGTTTTACTTTGCAGTTTAAAAACAGTAATCCTAGCTTTCAACTCTACATCATCAATAACATCTTCTAATTTTAATGGAACTCTATTGAATGGATCAGTTGAATCACTTAATAAATGAGCTTTTATAGTTGATCTATCAATACTTATTTTTGAAGATGGTAAAATAACTGGATCTTCCATTAAAGTAAACATTAAAGGATCTAAAAATTCATCTGGTACTTCACCTAATTCTAATTCTTCATTTGCTTCATTTAATCTATTTTCTTCAGCTTTTTTTGCAAAAATTGATAAACCATTTATAATTTTATTATCAACAAATGTTTTATTTGTTAATATAGATTCTGCCTTTTTAAAGATTTCTATATTAAAAGATCTACCATCTCTTGATACTGCTATAACAAATTCTTTTTGTAATGATAAATTAACAAATATTTCACATATATCACTAAGAATCTTTTTTGGTTCAAATTTATATTTTTCAGGTTCTGCAACTTTTAAATTTGATGCTTTTGGTCCAACCATTATTGATAAATTATAATCTAACATCCCTGCTAATCTATCAACAATTTCTGGTAATACAAATCCCTTTGGTACTTCTTTCGTAAATAATTTGAATAATTCCATTGTTTCATTTGATAATCCAATTAAAGATTTAACTCTTCTTTCTTCACCTTCTAAATTATCATTTAATGATTCATCATTACCTAATTCTTCATTTGGTTCTTGACCTTGTCTTCTACGATTTTGTTCAACTTGATAATTATGAATTGAATTTAATAAATTAAAAGTTTCATCTAATAAATAAGTTGTATCATTTAACATTCTTGCAATAAATCTTATAAAAAATTCAACATTATTTTCAGAATAATCTTTTAATTGTAATCTATATTCAGGTATGTTCCATAATTCTTCTAAAATTACTGAAACATAATAACGACTATTAAATTTATCATAAAATTGTGATGATGCACCTGTTCTTTCAACCATAACATAAAAATCTAATAATGAATATAATAAATTTTTCATAACTAATTTATTTTTATCAAATATTGAAATCATAAAACCCAGTGATCCATCTTGTCTTGAAACTGATCCAATATATAAGATTTCAACAAGATTAGATTTCATATGAGGATTACCTATTAATTCAGGACATCTTAATAATATAGTTGTAAATTCAACAAATAATGTTAATTTATCTTCATTTGAAACCAATGGACAACCTCTAAAATTTGCTGAAAATTTACAATAATTTATCATACCTTCTAATAAAAATTCTGGATAATATTTCCAAGGAACGGGAGTTTTACTTTTTAAAAAATCATGATCATCTAATTCTGAAACTTTAGTAATTTTGAAAATTGGTATAGATAATGTATCTTTTGGATATGAATGTTTTGGATCAATTAATCTTGTTATAAAAACAGTTGCTCCAATTATAAAATCAAATATTTCTAATTGTAAATCTCTATAACTAAAAACTGCACTAATACAATGTAATTGAGATTTTGATTTTTCAAGATGACTTCTTAATGCTGGTAATTGTCTTCTCATCATTTCTAAATTAGCTGTTTCCATACCAGGAATTGATCTACCTGCTTCAATTAATTTAATTCTTTGTTCAAATTGATCAATTTGACGTTTTAATCTATCAAATTTAATAAATATACCACCAATACCATAATGTAAATATGCTAAAGTTAAATTAAAACAATCTGATACAAAATTTGAAGGTTCAATATTTCCAATTTCTTTTTTTCTATTTTCACTATATTCATTAGCTTCTTGAATAGTTGAATTAACTCTTGATTCTTCTTTTATATCTAATAAAGTGCTTTTAGTAAAATAATCAACATCTATTTTATCAATTTTAGCATAAACCGGATAATCTAAGAATGGCATACTTAATTTTGTTAATATTATTGTTATATTAAACATAATTCCATCTCCAGGTACAGTATTAAATTGTACATGACTACCTCTTCTTAAATGACTTAAATTTATTAATTCAGCTAACCAAGTCAATAAATCTTGTCTAGTTTTAGCTGAACCTCTTATCAATTTATCTACTATTATAAACAATTGATCAATTACAACTTTATATTCATTTTGAATAGATTGGTATGCATTATTTAATTGTGGATAAGATAATTTAGTTATATCATCATCGAAATAAGATTTTAAACTGTCAGTTAATGGAGATAATCTTAAAATTGGTCCAAGTAATGATCTATATTCAAAATTTAAACCTTGAGATTTATCAAGTGGATTAAAACCTTCAATTTGTGAAAAAATTGAAGCAACAGGTTTTATTGAAACTAAAGTTTGAATTATTGATAAATAATTTAAATATCTTTGATCTTTAAAATCCCATTTAACTAAAATTGAACTTATATATGGAAAAATTAAATTTAATAAATCTAATAATGTTTCTTCTTCATAACTAACTTGTATTATATCAATTAAATATGGTGACATATCACCAAATTGATTTATAAATGAATCTAATGCTAATTTTAAATCATTTGATAAAAACATATCTGGTATTAGTAATCCCATATTACCATATCGTACAGATAATTTTATAATTTGATTTAAAATTTCAATTTTTTCTTGATAATAAGGAGTTTTAACAGGTATTGATCTTTTTTCTTTAAAAGCTAATCTATATATGGAATATAAATAATCAATTGGTCTCTTACTTTTTGTCCCAACTTCAGTTAAAATTTCCATAAATATTGAATCTAATAAGTTTCCATCAAGTAAATTATTTTCTGAATTTTTTAAATCATGACATAAACTTGGTAAATAAAGTGATTTATTTGATTTATCGGTGATATCCAAAGTTACATTGAATAAATGTTTTAATTGTGTGATCATCCATTGTGATATGTGTTCCTCTTTTGATATTGTTGGTGTAGATGATGGGTTTGGGGTGTTTTCAATTTTTGTGGCAACTGGTTTAGAGGATTGTTGGGGTTGTGGTTGAGTTCGAGTTTGAGGTGTATTTACCACACCTTCGTTTTGATTTGTTATATTTACAGGCTCCGACGTTGTATCTGATGATGCTGATTTTTGGTCGTTAGACCCACTTGATGTCTCATTGATATTACTACTACTATTATTATTTGATTGTAATGCAGCTAATTTAGCTAATCTTTTTGCCCTAATCTGTTAAATGTTCATGTTAGTATCAAAATTTCCACGAAAAACTATGTAGATCAAAAACATACATCATCCGTACCAGACATAATGAATACTTCATATACGATTTGCAATAGTATAAGTAAGGGTATCGATAAGTTTGTTTTAAATGGTTGTAAAAAAGATCATAGATTTGTTTTAAATCAGAGTTAATTACGTAAGAGAAAAATCATTGTCGCAATCTATGTCGCATGTGTCATAATATGCAAAACCCCGACATTCAAAATTTAGAATTTTCCGAAAATTGTAAAAATGAATATTAAAAGAATTCACCACAAAATCGATATTCTTTCTTCCTTCCAACTACTTTTTTAAATTGTATTTAAGATAAGTCAAGCCATTGGCTCTACTGTTGGATTATTGATCTAGGTTTTTTCTTATTATAAACCAAAAACTTTGAATTATAATAGAAAGAATTTTTGATTTTATTAAAAGAAAGAAAAAAAAAAACATAGAGATTTCTTTAGAGAGAAAAAGTAAAAAAAAATAAAAAATAAAAATTCAAATTTATTCTAACCAAGTTTTAAATAGAAAGTAAAATCAAGTGTGTGTGTGTTAATATCTGTGTGAAATTTTTTTATAAAGTCAAATCGATTAAGATTAAGATACCATATAGATATCTATATGAAGTTGAAACTTTGATACCATACAATTTATATGATCAATTAAGATTGAAACTAAACAGTAGTTGATTCAAATTTTAACATACCATTAAATTTCAAATTTATAATCAGCTTGAAGGGCATAAAGTTCTATAACATTGGGCTCCATTCAGTTTCAAGTCGTAGCATCAATAAATCGAAACCAAAATGACTGAAATTCCCAAATCAATTATAACAGCTTTAACAAAATATCAAGATAGACCATTTATTTTATATCTTGAAAAAGATTTAATCCAATTTATAAAAAATTCAATATTAGGAAATATAAAACAACCAGAATATGTTATACAAGCTCAATATTTAAAAAATTCTTATTATAGATTATTAAGTCATCAATTATGTCAATATTATCAACTACAGCATTGGAATAATCAACAAAATGAAATTGTAGTAACACCTTCTGAGAATTTTGATTATAAATCTTTTGTTTTGGTGATTGAAGATAATGAAAGTGAATTTAAAAGAATAAGTGATGTTGCTCATGAATATCAAGCAGAACATTCACCAAACGTATCACATAGTCATAGTCATAGTCATAATCATGATCATAATCATAATAATAATCATCATGTTAATGAAACTACAAATGGTGGCATAATAGAGAATCTGAAGATTGATAATAACCCTCAAAACAATAGTGAAGAATTGAATAATTTAAATAATGGTGTCAATCCAAATGAAACCACAAAACCAAAGCTTATCGTCAAAAAAATAATAAATAAACCATCATCACAATCTGGAAAAGACAATCAAGACACTAGTAAGATAGAAAACAAATTATCAGATTTGAAAATTGATGAAAATGCCAATAATGAAGCTACTGCAACTATATCCGAGGATTCGGATGTTTCTTCAACAACTGACTCAACAACGAAATCTACCATTGAAAGTCAAAGAGCATCAAAAGAAGCATTGTATAAAAAATTGAGGGAAGAGATATTTTTGAAAGAAGATGAAGATCAAGAAGGAGAAGACGGAGAAGATGAACAAGTTGAACAAGAAGAACAAGAAGATCAAAATGAAGAAGAGATTGAACAAGACAATTCTCATCAGATAGAGTACAAACAGTCGGTACCAAACTTTACGAAACAAAATAACTTTAAAAACAAATATAACAATGTAAATAACCAGCGATATAAGAATGGTAACTATAATCAATATTACAATTCTAATCATCAAAACAGTTACAATAATCGTCATACAAACAATCATCATCAACAACATCAGCATCAATATCAAATGCCAATACAATTCTCATATCCACAAATGTATTCACCCCAAGGTTTATCTCCAACAATTCCACAAGGACCAATACTATATAACCCTTATTTCCCCAATCAACCACAAGCAATGATTCCACAAACTTATGCTGCTTATACTACTTTCCCAACTATGCCCCATCATCAACCTCCACCACCTTATGATAAAGAAACAGAAAGAAGAATTTTAAATAATCCATATATAATTTTACCAGGTGATGATGGGTCAAATGATAAATATAAAACAAATGGATCAAATAATTATAAAAATCAACAAAAATCAAAAAAGATTTATAATTCTAACTTAGATTCAAATGGAAATCGTAATGGGTTTAATAAAGGTAGTACAAAGCAGTGACCATTAGTTCTTACTCGTTTATAGTTGTGTTGAATATTTGTGAATCAAGTCTGAATATACTTCGGTCAGTTAGGTTTTGTTGTAGTTTCAAATTTTAGCTAATCTCTAGCTCTGATTATAAATCGGCTTGTGCACCTATACACCTGTACCAAATTTTTACGCGGTGTTTCAGATCAAAATTAATTTTTATTTTTCAATTAAAAGTACAGCGGAAAAAAAATAAATATTATAATAATAAAAGAATACACTCGTCTATTAAATTTAATAAATTTGACGTGTAATTATTTTTATTGATTTATTCCAACTTTATCAAACTTTTCCGTTAAAGGCTAAGTCAACACCCAATTGCTAAAACAAACTAAACTTATATCATCATTCGATTCAAACAATATGTCATCAACAAACAATATTGACGACGATTTAGTTCCAGAACAAGTAGAAGGATATCACGTTGGTGAAAAAAAGACAATTGATGAATATAATAAATTAGATGCAGAAGATGAAAGTTTAGCAAAATGGAAAGCATCATTAGGATTATCAAGCACTGGTACTCAATTACCTGTTAAAGCGGGAGATAATAGAAAAGTAGTTGTAACAGAATTATCATTAGAATTTCCAGAACAACCAAATTTAAAACCAATAACTATAAATTTAGAAGATTCTCAAGGAAACACAATAGCAAATAAAGAAATTAAATTTGAAATTAAAGAAAAATCAATATATCAATTAGTTATAAAATTTAAAATTCAACATGAAATTATAACAGGATTAAAATATTTACATTCTGTAAAAAGAGGTGGTATAAGAGTTGATAAAGTTGAAGAACCTTTAGGAAGTTATGCTCCAAATACTAATGAAAATCCAATATATGTTAAAAAATTTACTGAAGTTGAAGCTCCTTCTGGTATAATTGCAAGAGGTAATTATTCTGCTATATCTAAATTTATTGATGATGATCAAAATGTTCATTTATCTTTACCTTGGAGTTTTGCAATTGTTAAATAAAATTAAAACAACTATAGAGTAGAGTATAGCTATCGAGTAGAATTACTAAAATGTATGCTACATGAATTATGGAATTATAGAAATTTTCATTACTTTTTCGTTATTAATCGTAAACACATTATACTCTCATCTCCAGTTTAGCTAATTCTCTCAAACCATGATTTTTTCATGTTCAGTTCGCTAACGTTTCATACCCAATTTTTTGGATGATCCCTTTCTAACAGGTGTATAAGCAGGAGCTTTATTATCATTTGAACCCGAACTTGAACTTGAATTAGGTCTAATAACGTGCTGGTTGGTATTATTGCTCGTTACAATGATTGGATCGGAATGCCGATCTGAAAGCTGGACAGTTGTTGAAGCAGAAAATTTTCTTTTTTTGTTCTTGCTAGTGGAAGATAAATTAGATGAAGCTGAACTGAAACCACCAAGATCACTCGATGAAGATCCACCATAATCAGTCAGAAATGGAGCACCCCTTCCGAAAGATGTCCAGTTTTTCTTATAACCTTTGAAAAAGTTTACACAATCAAATCCTTCTAATTGAGGATCATCATTACCTAATAATTTATAAAGAATTTCTAAATTTTTGGAATTTTCAAAGCAAGCTTGTCGTTCTTCAAAATAATTTTGACTTGACAATTCCTTAATAAATCGTGAAGCTTGATCGTAATTTTGTCTCCACATATTGAAGGAAGTCTCAATATAATTTGTAACATATAATAATACTTTAGCTCTAGTTACAGCAACGTAAAAACATCTTCTTTCTTCATCTACAGCAGTTTCTCCCAGTGCATATTTTGCAGGTAATATTCCTTCGGTTAATCCAGGTACAAAAACAACTGGCCATTCTAAACCTTTTGATCCATGAATTGTACTCAATGAAATTTTTGGAGTTTTTGATTCATTATTTTCATCATATTCATTTGCTCCACCATCGGATGATTCATAAAGACCAATTGATTCAATAAATTGAATGATTGTATTTCTATTTTCCAACTCTTCAACTTCTTCTTCTTCTTCTTCTTCTTCATCTGAAGATGCGTCATACCATCTATCATCCCCAGTTTTAAACTCATTGAATTGACGTCTAATTTCTTCGATATTTTCAATCATAATTCTGTTTTGTTCTTCATCACTCTTGTATTCTTTTTCAAGTCCCGACTGAGAATAAACAAAATCAAATAATTCTTGATTAATTATTTCACTGGGTTTTCTACTATCGGTATTATTTTCAGGTAACAATTTTTCTCCTCCTTCAATTACATTTAAATAACTTGAAAGACTTGATCTAACTTTTGGTGCTAATTTTTCAACTTTATGTTTATTATCAGCTAATGCTCTTAAAGTTTCTCTTGGTGTCATTTTCAAATCCTTTTTCAGTTTAATTATTGCATCTTCAATTTTTTCTAAAGTTTTAGCACCAATACCTCTTTTTGGATAATTTAAAGTTCTCATTATTGATATTCTATCATTTGGATCACCACAAGCTTTTAAATAATCCATAATTGCTACAACTTCTTTCCTATCCCAAAATGCTCGACCTCTAATCATATGATATGGAAGTTTTTGAGAAACTAATTCTTTTTCAATTACACTACTTTGGAAACCAGATCTTACAAGTATTGCAATATCATTTGGTTTTATTGGTTGTGATGGTAATGATAATAGATATTTTATTTCATAAACTATTTTTTTAGCTTCATTTTCTGGTGAGTTTGCACTTTTGAAAACTGGTTTAATAGATGTAGTAAATTGAGACGTCAATTGTTTTGTAACTCTGTCGGGTTCTTGTTTCATAACTAATTCTGAGAAATCTAAAATATCATTAGTTGATCTATAATTGTCATTTAAAGTTATTATTTCACACTTTAAATCTTTGTTTGCATAATATTCTTTCATTGATTTAAAATTTATAGTTTGAGCATCTCTAAATCCATAAATACTTTGATCAGGATCCCCAACAATTGTAACATTATTTTGAAATTTTGTATCAGCTATATGACCTTTTGCAAATGCATACATTAAATGTAATTGAATTTTATTTGTATCTTGAAATTCATCAACTAAAACATGTTTAATGAAATGTAATAATGGATATTTAGTTATCAACTTATGACAATATAGTAAACAATCATCAAAATCTAATTTTTTTTCAACTTCTTGTAATTTTCTTTGATATGCTTCATAAATAAAATATAATATTCTATTTGAATTTGGTAAAATTTTATATTCATCTGGTAAATAACCACTTGATTTTAATCTTGAAATTTGTCTTTTCAATTTATTTAAATCTATATCATGATATTTTTCATTTGAAGATTTTGAACGTATCAAATCAAGTTCCTTTGGAGTATTATTAATATAATTTAATACTGCTTTAGTTAATTCTTTAGTTAATACTTCTTTTATATAATGATCTTTATCTCTTTCATCAGCAATAGTAAAATCAGATAATCCCATTTTAAAACCATATTTTTTAATAATTTTAAAACATATACTATGAAAAGTTCCAATTAATAATCTTGTTATATCAATATTTGTATTTTCTAAAATTTTTTCTAATCTTTCAATCATTTCATTTGCTGCTTTTTTTGTAAATGTTGTAACTATAATATGTTCAGGTTTAATTTTTTCTGAAATTAATAAAAATGCTACTCTTGATGTTAAAACTTTAGTTTTACCAGTTCCTGGACCTGCTATTATTTGTAAAATTCCATTAGCTGGAGCTGTAACTGCTTTTAATTGTTGTGTATTCAAATTCTTCAAGAAATTCATCTTGTTATGACTTGAAAAGGACATTTTGGTTGAAGCTTGAAAGTGGCATTCAAAAAATTATATTTGTAAGTTCTTCTTATTGAAAATGATAAGGGTTGAATAAATTGTAAATGATGTGTTTCATTTTTATTAGTTGATAAGTAACACAGTTTAGGTTTTTATTTACATTTGATTTTGTACCTCATAGGTTTTGTGTTTGGTTTTTTGTGTTTCATATTGGTTTTAAGGGAATTTTAACTTTGGCGGATGTCGATAGGTGATTCATAACATCGATACTTTGCAAAAATGTTATCGGATATTATAAAGTACTAAATGCCTCAATATCCCTATCTTATTTAAACATTATTGTAATTGTTTGTTAAATCAAAATTTGACTAAATTTGCAACATATTTGACAAAAAGATGTTTGCATAACTTGAAAAAAATTCAAGTTGAAAATTTAAAAAGATCTCTTATTTGAGCTTTAGCCCTTCGAATTAAGGTCAATGAGATCGGTAAATAATTAAGTAGACTAAGCACGATTTAGGCTCTTTGCTAGAGGTTAGTGACTTTATGGTTGCAACAATACTATGTGCTACCAAAATCTGCTAAAAATTAATAGATTAATACGAATATACTTTTTACTGTTTGTGATTTCTTAGTCGAATTTATCTATCATATTCAACCAACTAGTAACTCAAACATATGCATAAAACTTAACATGAATATATAACATGCAACTTGTGATAAAGATTTTATGTCTTTTATTTTTCCTAATTGATTTAACATTGTCAGACTATCCTTTTGGTCAAACACCTACCAATGAAACATTAGAAGTTGCTTTAAGAACTCAACGAGATGTTTCAAAACCCATTCCTATAGATCAATTGTCAGTTACTGGCTTATCACTAAGCTCGATTTTTCAAGAAAAAGGATATACTACTGACAGTTTATCAGACTTAGTCACTGCTTTAAACAAAGGTTCTCAAGTTATTATGATTGATTTATATTGGAATGAATTTACTTCAATCTGGCAACTTTGTCCTGCTCCATTTCCTCAAAATGCTTCATCATCTTCCGATACCACGCCATCCTTATCATGGAATAATCAAACTTATAAATGTGATTTAAATCTTGCAACTGATAATGTAATGTCGATGATTAGTTCGTATATTATGTCAACGAATACCGATTATCAAGCTAATTTTATACATGTTTTACTCAATTTAAAATCCATTCATTATGAAAAATCAAATCAAACAATTCTGTTAGAAGATGCATATAAGCCAAATGCACAATCAACTTCCGTTGGTAATTCGACATTAACTGAAACATTTTCGAAACTTTCTCAATATATTTTTGATCCACTGGTTTTGAACGATTATAGATCCCAAGTAAATTCTGAAAATTTGAATGAAGTATCATTTTATAATAGATCAAGTATAGTTATGCCGACATTGAGAACAGTTTTACTCAATCAGTATAGAAGACTTTTGGTGAATGTCATTTCAAATGATGTTGTGGAATCACGAAGAGCTTACACCGTTAATGATCTTGACAAGCAATTGATTTTTTTTAACGATACTTTGCCAACAACAGTATTGACTCCTAAAAATGCCGATAATTATTGTGATCAAGTATTGAAACCAACTAATGGACTTGATCTATTCAATAATTTGTCACTTACAACGAATTTTAGATACATACTCGATAGTGATTCCGATCGTTTTTCGTTAAAAAAAATTAGGAAATACGTACGATGTGGATTATCACCAGTCTTTAATGCCACTTCATATAATGTTCAAAATCAAACTTTCACTAATTCTTCAAATTCGAATTCGCTGGATGTTGAAGAAGTTTATCAATCTTATGCTCCATATTTTTTCTGGTCTTGGGGTCCAGGTGAACCAATGACCGTCGACAATTCCACGACCAATAATACCGATAATGATGGTCAAAGAGAAAATGTTGCATATAAATGTGTGATGTTGAGGAATGATGGTTGGCATGTAGGAGATTGTTACGAAAGGTACGAAATAGCATGTCAAAATAAATCATCACCAAATGATTGGCTCATTCCATCAGGAGTTAAAAAAACATATTTTGACATCAGAGCAGAGGACTGCCCTGATGGGTATAATTTCAGCTTACCTAGACTGAACATTGAAATGCTTTCACTATTAACTTCAATAGGACAACAAAATAGTACATTCCCGATTTGGATCGATCTAAATGATATTACCATTTCAACGTGTTTTGTTTCAGGAGGTCCTTATGCTCAATGTCCTTATCAAAGAACTGTTACAAGTCAAAAATTTGCTAGAATGATAGCTCCAGCTTCTGTCATTTGTATTATTGTATTGATTTTAATTTTAATGGAGAAGATATTTAGAACTAATCATATACAAGCGAATAGAAAGCGGTATTGGAAGAAGAAATTGACTGAGTACTATTCTAAAAACGATTATGAAGGAGTGCCATCATAAAGTAATTAACATGCATTTTATAGATTTTATAGACCTTAATTAAGGATTAAATTACTTTTGAAAATCTAGGTCTTAAAAACCTGCATAGAATTTTATTTTGCGCATTCAATTAGGATTTATTGATGTTCATACTTAAGCACATCAAAATTAGATATCAATCACTTAAACTTTCAACAACATGAACGATCAGAATTGGAAGAACTTATCCAATGAGTTGAGACGTAGAGCTCAACAAGCACGTCAATCAGGTGGTGCTGGTGGACCAAGAAGTCCCTTAGCCATCTTTGGTGGAATTGGAGGAGTTTTACTTTTAGGAGGGGTTGCCATGTTTGCTCAAAATGCATTATTTAATGTTGATGGTGGACAAAGGGCCATTCTATATTCAAGAATCAATGGTGTTCAAAATAAAATATATCCAGAAGGTACTCATTTTGTTATACCTTGGTTTCAAAGACCTATAATATTTGATGTCAGAGCTAAACCAAAAGAAATCGCATCATTAACAGGTACTAAAGATTTACAAATGGTTAATATAACGTGTAGAGTTTTATATAAACCAGATATATGGGAGTTACCAACAATATTTCAAACATTAGGTACAAACTATGAAGAAAAAGTATTGCCATCAATTGTAAATGAAGTATTAAAATCAGTTGTTGCTCAATTCAATGCTTCACAATTAATTACTCAAAGAGAAAAAGTTTCAAGATTAGTAAAAGAAAATCTTTTACGTAGAGCTTCAAAATTCAATATTGCATTAGATGATGTTTCATTAACTTATATGACTTTTTCACCAGAATTTAGTCAAGCAGTTGAAGCAAAACAAATTGCACAACAAGATGCTCAAAGAGCTGCATTTATTGTTGATAAAGCAATTCAAGAAAAACAACAATTGGTTGTTAAAGCACAAGGTGAAGCTAAATCTGCTGAATTGATTGGTGAAGCTATAAAAAAATCAAAAGATTATGTTGAATTGAAAAGATTAGATACAGCTAGAGAAATTGCAAATATCTTATCTTCATCACCAAATAGAATAATATTAGACAATGATACTTTATTATTGAATACCGTTGCTGATGGTAGAAATAACAGAAAGTAAAGAGGGGAATTTTGTCGTTGTACATAGCATTTAACTCAATTTAAATATATATATAACATTAATTAATGTAAAATATCAACCCAAACCTTATTAAAAAATCCCGTTTATAATACTCAGAGCTACACCCATACCAGCACCAACTGCTAAACCATCTCCAAATCTTTCCCCATATTTTTTCATTCTTTCATTACCTTTAGATGGTTGTGCTTGTTGTACCTGTTGATTTTGATCACCCGGTATTATCTGTACTTGTTGTTGTTGTTGTTGTGGTTGAGATGGAGGATAATAGTTCGAAGTAGGAGGTGGATATTGAGCATATCCACCATATGATGGTTGTGGTTGTAATTGTCCGTATGGTGTTGAAGGACCATAATTTGAATTATAGGAGTTATGTAAAGAAATTTGTGGAGGTTGTAAAGCTTTTCTTGAATTTTTAAATTCATCTTCCGATATTATTTTAACATAATTTGAAGGAAATACACCAGCCTTGAACGAGGAATCATCCGATTTATAACCTTTCCACCAATCTTCAGATAAATGTTCTACTATTGCCAATTTTTCACCTTTCTTTAAATTCAAATCATCAGCTTCTTGTGCCTTGTAATCATATATGGCCACACAATAGCTAAGAGCAAGCGGTTCCTTATTCGATGATTGTGGTTCATATGCTGGTGGGGCTACTACTAAACTAGTTTTAGACAATTCCTCTGCTATTTTATTTGTTTGATCTTTGAATGATTGATTGGTATTTTGTTGTGTTGATGGTGAATATTCAGATTTTGATATTTTTGGTATTTCTGCTTTTTCTTCCACATCTTTTGGTTTACTATCTTTTGAATATTTTTGAGGTAATGAATCAACTATTTGATCGTATAAAGCATCCGTTATTACATCAGAATCTTTCAAAAATTCTAATTCCGTTCTTATTGTAGTTAATGATCTATTGACTAGTGCTGCTGACATTTTGCTGGTTGATATTTGTAATTTGATACCAGATTAAATTAAGAAAAGTGATAGTTTCAGAAACTTTAAAAATAAAACAAGGATAAGGATGATTATGACTATTTTCAGGATATAATTAGAAATAAATCGGTTATGTACTGTTACATAATATGTAATTTTGTGTAAGTTTTTTAAAAAGGATTATACTTACTTTAAGTAAAAAAAAATGATAATTTGTTTCATATCGAGGCTAAGTAGACTTATTTCACATCAATGAGTCCATCATTCAGTATTCATTCCTCGACAACAATATTATTAAGTTAATTTTTGTCTGATTATTAGAAGTGGTCATTATATATATGATGGCGAACCTTTGAAGGGGTTTTCAAGGGAGTGATAGAGTGAATTTATATGAAACGGTGGATAAGTGCAAATTGGTTTTTCATTTTGATATGAGACTGAGATTATACCTACCTTGTTGACCGAAAACTAGGCAAATGTTTTAACATCTTTCGATCAGATACACCACGCTTGGATGGATTGCTAGTGTTTTTGATGCTAGCTTCGCTTATTCATTGGATGGTTTGATTTCCTTGGAGGCTTAACATGTGTTATTTGTTCACCATCTAAAGAGGGGAAGCATTAACCACGTCAAATTGTTCTATTGTGTAGCCCATTTTTGTGCAATCCATAAAGCTACTGTTATTAATTTTATCGATCACATCATGTCAATAACACTGTGATTGATAAAATTAATAACAAAGGACTACATAGTACGGGGTTGCATAGAGCAACTTGATGTAGTTAGTAAAGCATTGATGCTGTAATTACTGTGGTAGTGGGTACTAATGCTAGTGCAAATTTAAAATTGGTTTCTGTGATGAAATGACTCTTCGGTTATAATCGATGGCAGGTTTGGGTCTAAGTTTTCATTGGGATTAGTGAAGCAGATCCATGACTGGGCCAAATATACAGGAGAATTTGTAAATAGAATACTTAATTGCATATAGACCTGAATAATATTGCCTTTTTACTTGAGGTCCACAAGCAGCTAGAAGTCAAGACAAGCAAATGGGTATTAGAACAAAAGCTATTTTATTAGATTATCTTTGCAACTATTTATTCACCTTATTACAGGATTACTTTTTGTAATTCCCTCAATTAAATCAATAATTTCACTACCATAAGCACCAACTAATCTTGAATCATTACTTGAATTTGATTTTATTTCAATTGATTTATTCCAAATATGATAAATTCTTATAGTTGAATCATTTGTTGCAACACAAATTGATGAATAATCAGGACTTAAACAAGCACTTAAAATTCTTAAATTTCCACTTGCATTAACTTCTAAAGTTGGTATCATATCAGGATAAGAATAAACTCTTAATAAATTTGATTTTGTTGAACCACCAAATCCAAAAGTTGCAACAATTTCTTTTTTAAATCTTGACCAAATTAATGAAGTTATTTGACCATCTGTATAATATTCTTTTAATAATGTACCACTTGATGTATGCCAAAATCTAATTTTACGATCTTTTGAACCTCCTCCTGTTGCTAATAAAGATGAAGTCCATGGACAATAAGCAAGTGCCTTTATAGCTGCATTATGGTGTAAAATGAATTTTAAAATTGGTGATTTATAATCTTTTAAACTCCAGATTGTACAACAGTTATCATTTGCGCCAACCACAACTTCATCATTATTTGAATTAATAGCAAGTCCTACAAAGAATGTTAGTAGATGCTATAAAACTATAATCGAAACAAAGTATATAATTACCACAAATTTGTTGTTGATGACATTTAAACCCCCTAAGATTTTCAATTTGAACAGTAAATAGATTATTAATTCTCATAATATGAACTTCACCACTATCATCACCAGCTAAAAAGTGTAAAGAATCACCAAACCAAGCAAAACAAAAAACACATTTATCATCATCTAATTTATATTCAGCTAAGACTACATTGTTATCTTCTCTTTGATCAATTAATAAAATTTTACCATTTGCAGTAGCAGCTAAAATCCAATAATCTAAAGAACAACTTACAGAAGTAATTAATTCATCAATATTATAATTTATTTGAGTAACTATACCTTCTGAACCCCAAAGATAAATTTTTGAGCCTAATCCGACTACAACTTTATTTGTTTTTTGTGACCAACTTATTAAATTTGAATAATAATCATTTCTTAATCCTGGTGCTTGTAAAATATCAGAAGCAAGAATTGTTTTAATTTGATCTCGAGTTTTTTTGGGAGGTGAAGAAGAACCAGAGTTTAATGAATCAACTTTAGACAGCAATAAATTCTGAGTTGTTTCATGAGTATATATTTGATTATATTGGAACACTTTTGAGTCTCTGTTAAAATCTAATGCTTCAGCAACTATTTTTTGATGTGCATTACTAGGATATTGATTTGAGGAAGAAGAACTAGTGATACTTGAAGATGATGAGGAATCTGAAGAGTGTGTGCTATCAAATGACACTCTAACAGGATAAATGGTGGAATTATCAATCAAGGAATTATTTGGACTGGCTTGATTACTATGCGGATTTATTGAATGACTTGGTGATATCGAATCAGTTTTATAAGCTTGTATGGAAGAAAATGTGGGTATATATCTATCTCCAATTATCAAAGGTTTTCGTTTTGTCATTTAATTTGATTTTCTTATATAGCAAACAGTATTTTAACTTCTGCCAGGCATACAATCTTAATCAAATCTGTTGCCAATATGAAGTTTTGCCAACGTTTGGATTTTTTGCAACCAAAATTCATTTTTTTGTAATTCCACGAAAAACGATCTTTGTGTAATTGTTTTGAAATCGATAAGTGATCTTCAAATTGATACTCAATCTTATCCAATATTTCAACACATTTATATGCCATTGATAATTCAAAGGAACAGTTCCTATATTAAGCTAATATTACTCAAATATTTATGTACATTAGTATTTATTGGGTTTTCGGGTTTCATCTTTCTTCAAACAACACAACATATCAAACAACCATTTATTGATGAAATTTTTCATTTAAGACAATGTCAAACTTATTGTAAATATAATTTTAAGAACTGGGATAATAAAATAACAACACCACCAGGATTATATATGTTGGGATTTATATACTCGAAATTTATTCTGTTTGTAACAAATGGAGAATTAACTTGTTTTAATTATAATGTGCTAAGATCAATTAATTTATTTGGTGGATTAATAATTTTACCAATATTTTTAACCATTTTCAAAAAATCAAATTCATTTCAATTTTGGAATATAAATATGTTATCACAACCTTTAATTTTCACTTTTTATTATTTCTTTTATACTGATATTTGGTCAACTATATTTATAATCATTTCATTAAGCTTGATTAATAATAAAATCAATCAATGGCCTTTGTTAAGTTCATTTTTTGGATTTTTAAGTTTATGGATGAGACAAACTAATATGATTTGGATTGTTTTCATCGCTGCTGTTTCAATTGATAGGAAAATTACTAGAAGTAACTCATTGATTGATCGAATTTATCAATTTATTACCTTGGCTATAAAAAATTGGACATCATTGATTGGTTATTTGGTAAATGTAATTTTATTTGCTATCTTTTTAAAAGTTAACGGTGGTATAACATTTGGAGATAAAGAAAATCATCAAGTTCAATTACATTTAGTTCAAGTATTTTATTGTTTTACATTTATTAACTTTTTCACATGGCCAGTATGGTTAAATAAAACTACATTCAAAAACTATTTAAATTTTTTATTTGGAAATTGGGGTATAAATGCCTTGTTAAATGGATTTTCCTTTGTTTTAATTAAACTTATAATTGATAAGTTTACAATTGTTCATCCTTTCTTGTTGGCTGATAATAGACATTATACATTTTACATCTTCAGAAAATTAATAAATCATGAATATAGTTTCATTGTTGCGGTTCCACTATATCATTTTGCAACTTATAATATTATAAACAGCTTATCAAAAGCTAAAAGAATATATTTATCACCAATTACAATACTAGCTTATCTAATTGCGATTATATTAACAATTGTACCTTCACCATTATTTGAACCTAGATATTACATAATACCATTGATAATATTCAGGTTATATATCAATCCAAGCTATTCTTATTCAAATTTCGTGGAATTTATTTGGCTCAATTTTATTAATGTCATAACGAGCTATATTTTTTTCAATTACAAATTTAAATGGGTAAGTGAGCCTAATAATATTCAGAGAATAATATGGTAATGAGTAAAAAAGTTTAAATTTATATTAATTTTTAATATCTACTTCGTCTAGAGTCTTTTCAATGTTTGTTATTGTTTGATCCTCATCTCCAGCGTCTTCCTCAATTTCTTCCTCTGTTACTTCTTGAGATAATGGACTTTTACATGGTAACTTTGAGGGTGCTGTTTTTATGCTTGATATAGGTTTTAAGGATATTTTCTCCTCTACCTTCTCCTGTGGTTTAACATTATCTATAAGATTTAAATTATTATTTATAAAACTATCAACTGATTGAAAGTTTTTATTATTTAAAGATAGTATAGATACTTCATTTTGTTTTAATTCTTGTAGTAATTCTTTATTAATATCATCCAGTGATTCATTCTCCAAAGTATTCATCCATTTTTTAACAGCTCTTCTTTTTAACATTTCTAAATATGGTATTTCCATTTTACTTTCCTTATCAACAAATACTAATTCTCCTTCATTTCCAATAAATAAATCACCATAATTATTTTTTTTATTTGTTTTAATTTCCCAATTTCCAATTTCTAAATCATTTGCAAAAATTAGTAAAAAATCACCCCATGTATCTGATATTTTAAATTTAAAATCAAAATCTCTACCGAATAATATTACTTGACCCCATTTTCCACCTTTTGGAGGTGATAAATCTATTCCAATATAATTTCCAACTTCATCTGTAACTAATGGGATCCACATTGGATGAGCAAATGTTTCATGCACTGTACCTGGTGGTAAACATCTTTGTTTTGGCATATTTGAGTTTTTATTCGATTTATTATAATTGTTATTTGATGAAGATGATGATGAATCATGTGACGATACTGAAGTTTTACGAGAATTTTCTTCTAATGATAAATCAAATGAATTACTTGTCAGTGATAATTCACTACTTGTATTTAAACTTAATTTTTTTTTAATTTGATTTGAATTTGGATGACTTATTGGTAATTTACTTAATTCATTTAATTTTTGATTTTCTTTATTTTCTTCTAAATGAATAAAATCTGCAACTTTTCTCCAATTTTCTGTTGAAATCATAATTTCATCTAATGACATTAATTTTAAACCAAATATTAAACCATTTGTTTCAATATTTAATTTATTACCAAAATTCGATTGACCATCAGTAATTTTAAAAAATTCTAAAACACATTTAGGTAATTTTATATTTAAATCTTTTTGAAAATCTTTTAAATCTGAATTTGTACATTTACTCAGTAATGAACTATTCATATCTGGTGCATTTTTTAATAACCATGATTTTATATGTCTCCATGCTAATTTCATTTCATGTATACCTTCAGGATTATCATTTGGTTCATTTGAATTTGTGGTTGTGGTTGTTGTAGTTGTATTTACATTATTTAATTCTAATGATGAAGTACTATGTTGAGAATATACAGTTAATAAATTTTCTGAATCTGGTTTATTAATTCTATTAAAAGATTTTCTTGAATCATATTCTGAATATTTATCATCAGTACTTAAATAATATAGAAGTTCTTGAAATTTTTGACCAATACTTGATTTGGACTTGGACATGACTTGAGGTTTAAAATTTTAAAAATGTGTAAAAACTTTATTAATAAATTTTGACAGAAAAGGTTAAATTTAGACGAGTTGTGACCTAGTGTTATAGCGAGTGTGTAAGTTTGAAAAGGAACTAGTGTACTGCAACTGATATTAGTTTATAATTTGTTGATTTAT
Source organism: Lodderomyces pseudojiufengensis (assembly GCF_024610245.1). NCBI lineage: Eukaryota > Fungi > Ascomycota > Pichiomycetes > Serinales > Debaryomycetaceae > Lodderomyces > Lodderomyces pseudojiufengensis. Next base: position 167,604 of record NW_026261535.1, read on the forward strand.
TGAATATGTATATGTATGTATGATAAGGTTTAGTGTTTGTTGTTTCAGATATAGTAGTCAATTCATGTAAATAATTTAATCATTTAATTGGTTTCACTTTTTATTATGAAACATAAAGAAAAGAAAGATTATTTACAAAAATCAAATAACGCGTTTTTCTTACATTTCTCTACTTGGTAGCGTTTACTACTTACAATATTTCAATTACTTAAAATAGATAAAATCAATATAGTCTAACAGACTATCACCATATAAAAGTAAAATATTACCTGGGCATGAAGTAAAAAATCTTATTGATAAAGAATAATACGATAAACCAGGTTGTTTAATCTAGGAAGAATCATAAAAAACAAAATATAGTCAAGAAACAAAGTTATAACTGCAACAAAAAACATTTGTGAAAAAAAAAGGTGTATGGAGGTATCAAGATCATAGATCTTCAACTCTGAACACTATTTGAAAAAAAAAAAAACAGTCCAAAAAAACAAATCAGGAACATCAAAAACAAAACTTAAACAAAAAAACATGTAACGAAGAATCCAATGGGGATAAAAATGATCCAAATCAATAAACTTTAGTGAAAAGAAAGAAAACCTTTCAACTCACATGAAAATTCTTCAGATAAAATAGTTTTTAAGTGTTCATTCCTCATAACAAGGAACTTGAGTCTCTAATACATTTCCATACTGATTTTTTATTTTTTAAAGGCTGTTTTTATGATTAATCACATATTGTTGTTTCATTAATTCATTTTGAAAGTTTTTTCAATCACTATCCATGGTAATCAAATTGAAGAAGAAAAAGAAGAAAAGAGTGGTATTACTTTGTAAATATTTTTTATATTCTGATAATTTTTTTATTGTCAGTTCATCTCAGATTCTCGCGCGCGTAATTTGAATATTTTAAATACAGGTCGATACTTTTCAATTCATATTGTATTCGAAAAACTACATTAAAATATGCTATAATTAAACGTTAATTTAAATGAAACTATGTAAAAAATACACTATGAGCCCCCCTCTAGTACTTAATATACAAATATTTTGTTATCATTGGTTTGATATTCATATATTTTTTTTTTTGATAATCAATAATAGTTTATGTAATTGGTTGTGTTTATGATATATTGACTTAGTTGGTTTTTTGATTTTGGTTGTTTTGTTGTTAAATGATTTACCAGTTTGAAGCAGCAGCATCTTCAGCAGCTGGGGTAGCTCCTGATTCAGCCCAATCAACTTCTTCAGTTTCACCAGTCCATTCAGTTTCACCTTCAGTTGCTTGAGTTTCTTCAACTTCTTCAGTTTTACCATCTTCAGTAGCATTTTGTTCAATTTCTTCTGGATCTCTGTAGAAATATAAATCTGGCATAACTGACCAATCTGAAGTTCTATCAGTAATAATTCCTCTTAATCTTAAAACTTCTCTTGCTAATAACCACCAGATTAAACCAATTGAATGTTTACCTTTGTTATTACATGGAATAGCAACATCAACATATTCTGATGGTGAATCCATATCAGTCAAAGCAATAACTGGGATATTTACATATGATGATTCTTTGATGGCTTGTGAATCGGTTCTTGGGTCAGTAACAATAACTAATCTTGGTTCTTTAAATGAACGAGTGATATAATTTGTAAAGTTACCTGGAGTAAATCTACCTGCAATTGGAGTAGCACCGGTATGAGCAGCGAATTTTAAAACAGCTCTTTGACCGAAAGTTCTTGATGAACAGACAGCAACATCTGAAGCATTTGGAATAGCAGCAATGATTCTAGCAGCTAAAACAATTTTTTCCCAAGTTTTACCAATGTTGATGATATTAACACCATCTGGTCTGGTTTTATAAACATATGGTTTGTTGTGAACCTAATAAGAAAAGTTAGTATTCAATAACTCGGAAATTCGTGACGGATCAATCTGATTGATTGTAAAAGTAGTAGGAGTATAAATCAATTTTGGTTTGGAATGAAAGTTTATTGAGAATTTAATATCTGGTAGGCACCTAATTTTGTATACTTTATGTAGTTTCTTCCTGGCTTTTTATTCTATTATTCTCCAATTTTTTATTCATTACATAAAAGTTCATGCAACAGATAACATCCCTCATACATGCTTTGTTCTTTCTCATGGTGATATCCGCAACTATACTGTGTCTCCCAATCAATTCTTATTCGATCCATTAATTCTTAATCACGATTAAAACATACTTGAACGTTTTTTGAACCCAAATGAACGTTGGCAGCTAATAATAATTTAGCATCTTCTGGAGTTAAGTCAAATGAAGCTGGTAATGACATCTTTGATTTATATGACTATTTATTATTGTTGTATTATCAAAGTTTCAAATCAAATCTTTATACTTTGAAAAATTTTTGAAAAATTACAATTTTTTTTCTGTGTATTACTTTCTCTCTCTAAGTTAGTAGACAATAGTTAAAATTATAGTGGAACATATAATAGAATTTTTGTGTCAATTATTTCACTATGTGCTGAAGCGAGAGTAACGAGAACATTACGAATATACTGCGAGTAAGATGGTAGCCACGGAGCGTAAGCACTGAACTTTCGACCGTAGTTGAGCGCGAGTTAATACTTTTTCTGTTAATAAATCGATCCTGTGCAGAATTGCACTACTAGTGGACTTTTATAACCCTACAAAAACAAATATACACGTGATGCAAAATTGTAAACAATCTGAAACACATTTCGGAATGGTTGCAAAATTAAGTATGACAAGACAAAGTACAGGTACGTTTATTAACCCTGCTCTTATTTGAGTCTAGTTCTATATATCAGGGAATTACTTAAATATTTGTATATATTCCTATCTACTTAACATATTTCCATACACTAATCGTTTCCGTATATTCTTCTGGCAACATTAAATACATGAATTTTAAATTATAATTATATTTAAAACTAATAATATCTCCACAAATTAAATTCAATAGTATTGATTCTCTAAAATTTTTAGCTCTTTTAAATAATTTGATGTAATTCACAAAAATCTCCAGATAAGTTAATGAAATATTAGATAACATTAAAAAATTTATATTATTTTCATTTTTTAAAAATTCAAATTTAATACCACCTTGTAATCTTTTTGAATTTTTTAATTTTAATAAACAAACAAAAATAGGTGTAAAATTTAAAATAATTGTAATATTTTCCAAAAGATTATAAATCATTAATGTTAAAATATGAATAATTGAAAACATTAAATAAAATGCAAAAATAGTAGGTAATAAAAAAATCATAATCATAAATAATAAAGTACCAATTAATAATTGATCAATTTCAAAAATATCACCAGTTTCATAATTATTTAAATTATCCAATCTATTTCTCAAGACATTATATTTTTTACCTCTAAATAATTGAAATAAAGATTTAATAATTTCTAATTGTTTTTTATAAACTTTTGTTGAACAACAATAAAATGCAAAAATATGAAATGTTAAAATACTAATACAATCAATTAAAAAACATATAAAAAATGATCCTCCACCATAGAAACATAAAATTTTCAGTAAAAATAATAATATTGATTTATTTTTAAAAATTATTAAATTTTGTACATGATTTTTCCAAAATATTATTGTCCAAGTATATAACTCACCAAAAAATTGACCTAAATCTGTATTTAATTTAAATCCAGCTGGATGTTTTACCGAAATCCATGTAATAAGGGACATCATATCTTTAAATAAAATTTTTTCTAATATAATTGTATCAATAAAACAAAAAATCTTGTCTTGATAAGTTAAAATAGTTGAATAAATAAACCATCCTAATAATAAATCATTAAAAATAAGCCAAATTGAATTATATAAATTTATATAATTTGAATTATTAATATTAAGATTTGTATTAAAAATTGGTAATTTTAATTCATTAACTATTGGAGAATCTTGTTGATATAATATTCTTCTATCATAATAACATAAAAATTGTATAGGAAAATAATTAAATTGTTTTAATCTTAAATCTAAATGTCGAAAAACTTTTGAAATTTGAACTAATGATATTCCAAAAATGGGTGTATTTATGAAATTTATAATTGATATTATAAATGATTGAAATAATTTTACAAATGGTATAATTAACCCAGTGACTATAATTTTCAAAACAAACTGGAAAATATTTGTATTGTTGTAATTTTTTCTATGGTATAATAATCTATTACGGCAAATTTGATTGACTTTTTCAAGTACTTGATTATTTGAAATTGAAAGGTTTGATTGATCAATTGAATGTTCAGGTTGATAAAATTTTAATTTATCCTCAGTTAATGCATTTGTTTTACTTTTAAAACCACCCATTGATTGTAATAAAATTGGTTCTATTGAAAAATACTCTAAATTTTTGAAATTTGGAGGATCAAAATTAATGATCATACATGGTATTGAACTACTTAATAGTTGACTATCTTCGTCATATCGTAGCTTTATGTGGAATTTGAAATCATCATCATTGATTGACCCGATTAGTTGTAAGTCCTTAAGTTCATTATCTCTGACTTCAATTGTCTTATCTTTTACGCAGTCAAGTACAATGTATACATTGTTCAATTTATACCCCAATAAACATACCTGTTTTTGTTTGAAATACCTCCTCAAATCATTTGGAAAGTAAATTTGGATTGAAGTAGTCGTAGAGCCACCATCATTTATACTCATTTATTGAAAATGAATCTCTTCGTAAATATTGAGAACTATTGTTCAATTGTTGATAGAATGTACTTCTGGTGAGTTGCCTGTTTGGTAATGGATTGATTCCTTTGATATCGGTTGATTCTTTTAATTTATCAATGAATGGATATTTTTCAACAACAAATTTGCTGATGAAGATATAAGTTGTATAGTATATTAACGTTAGTAGTAGTATGGTAATGACGAGTCTTATAATCACTGATTCAAAACATTGAGATAGTTTTAGAACCATAGAATGATTGATTTGTCAATTTAAAGTACAACTCAAAACGCTAATATCGTATTACGTAGATGTTTGGACCAATGTCGCAACAAGTAAACAATGTCAAATGTTTTACGTCTTCAAACTCAAAATATGGAACGGCTGTATCAACAGCGTAACTACTAACTCAAGTTTGACTTACAACTTTTAAAATCGGTAATTTTCAGTCCTTGGAGTGGTGATCGAAGAGAAACGTAGTCCTGGAAAAATTTCACAAAATAACTGCAATCGATTGGAAGCAAATTTCATTTATTTTGCAACTAAACTCATATCTTTATACTAATATGAGCAAAATTGTTTTCTACCAAATCTGTATTTTGCTTATCAAACTCAGGGAAGATATGTCGGTCCAACCAATTGAGAATTGCCATCTCGAATACAATTCAAAAACAATTTTTACCACCTAGTAAGTTAGACTATTGATCTGATAATTTTTAAGGGGAGAAAAAAAACTAAAGTAGCGCTATCATAGCTTTATACAACTAAAAGAAACGTCAAGTAATCGATCCATTCGGCAATCGGGTCCCATCTAAGCTCCAATATGCAACAAATCTTCAATTAATGTATACGAGAGTTTTATTTAGTCAAAAGTTGGAGATTTTATGATTTAAGATCTCCTCCTTAAAATATGAAACTATTTTATTTTTTAAAAATAATAAAGATCTCAAAATCCTAATCGAGAAAATTTAGCCGCTAAGATATTGAAATCTGAAAATTATATATGAAGACAAACTCCCATTAGATTTGAGGAATTCTAATTTGTAAAATCAATTATAGAATATCGAACATACAATGTCAGTAGTTATCAGACCAATTGAAGCAAAAGATAAAGAAGAATGGGTAAATTTATGGACAGGACCAGGTGGTTACATTGAATTTTATAAATCATTAGATAAAATTACCCCAGAAATTACAAATACAACATTTGAAAGATTTTTAGATTCCAATGATCCAACTTATTGTAATGTTGCAATTGATTCATCAACAAATAAAATTATTGGATTTGCAACTTATTTAACTCATAGAAATACTTGGACTATTGAAGATTCATGTTATTTAAATGATTTATTTGTTTGTGAATCAAATAGATTAGGTGGAGTTGGTAGAAAATTAATTAATTCAGTTTATGAAGATGCTGATAAATTAGGTTGTGGAAAAACTTATTGGCATACTCAATTTGAAAATCATAGAGCTCAATTATTATATACTAAAGTTGGTGTTAAAGATGGTTTTTTAAAATATTCAAGACCTGAGTAAAATGTATAATTTTATATGACTTATGATTTTTAAATATTGAATAAACAAGAATTAATGCACTTTAAAGTATTCAACTAGAATTAGATCTAATGTACCCCTACTGCGTAAACAAAGTTTTAAAGAACTTTTTTAAGTCTGTACCGCATTAGATCCTTATCAATGATCGATCTAAGAAAAATAGTCATTTAAATTATTTTGTCAAGTGAACTAAAATCGATATCGACTAAAAATTATAATTTGCGCTATTTGCCTTTCTCGAATGGCGTCAATTATTTTGAAACAATTCGGCTGTGTCACCTCGAAAAAGATAGTGATTGAGTCAGTTAATCGACTTAATGCTTTGCGTTATAGCGATTTCAAAACCATTAGGCTTGAGATTGTCGCCTCTCTTTGAACGCCAATTTTCTTTAAATCTTTGAAAATTGTTAATGTAGCAAGATAGAGTCATATGGTCTAAATTAAATACTTTATGAATCAGATACAGATATAGAATCTTCGAATCTTGTTCGAAAGACACTGTAAATTTGAATTATCTACTTTCAAAATCGATCTCATTTGGTCCATATCCTTGAATTTTAGATTTTTTAGTTAAATTTAAAAATGTAACCCTATTTTTCACGACAATGAAATGAGCTTAATGAATAAAGATCCAATTCCAATAATCTCATTAATGATAGTACTTCAACAGGTTGTTTACTAAGGGCATTTAGTTTATAATTTCAAGTGAACATTGCTTTCTATTCCAATTTAAACATAGTATTTCTCCCTATTTTCCTTTAATTCTCTCTCCGTTAGTTTCTCTATCTTGATCGAATTTTTTATCTCACAAAAATTGTTTTTCTACTTCCATTATTTTTTTGCTCTCAAATTACATCAACAACGCATTTTTACAACTTTAATTTAGAGATCTCATATCATCACTAATTATTTTCAACATTAATTTTTACTTTTTATTAAATCAAACTCCAGTGTACATATTAAAACTAACCAATAGTGTTATTATTTATATACGTATATGTCAAAAAATAAACTATCTTCACTATCTCAATATGGATCTACCGTCTCCTTAAATAATAAATATAAAAACAATTTATCATTTTCTTCCTTATCATCATCATCAAAAGGAAGATCTTTAACCACAAGTTCAAATTCAAGATTTAATTCAAATAGTATTGGATCTAATGGAATTGGGAAAATTTTATTCATTTTTTCAAATTTAATTAAATTAGTTCATTCAATTCCAATATATGCAAGAGATGATAATACAAGTAATGTTGAAAAACATAAAGAATTAACACCAGAAGAATTTTATATGAATTTATTGATTTCAATGTTTTTAGTATTAGCTGGTGGAGTATTTGCTGGTTTAACTTTAGGTCTTATGGGTCAAGATGAAGTTTATTTAAAAGTTATTGCAACAAGTGGTGATAAAAATGAAAGAAAACATGCTAAAAATGTTTTAAGATTAATTGGTAGAGGTAAACATTGGGTTTTAGTTACTCTTTTGTTATCAAATGTTATAACTAATGAATCTTTACCTATTGTATTAGATCGTTGTCTTGGTGGTGGTTGGCCAGCAGTTGTTACATCAACTGTTTCAATAGTTATATTTGGTGAAATTATTCCTCAATCTATTTGTGTTAGATATGGTTTACAAGTTGGATCATTATTTGCACCATTTGTTTTAGTATTAATGTATGTAATGTATCCAGTTGCTTATCCATGTGCTTTATTATTAGATCATATATTAGGTGAAGATCATGGTACAGTTTATAAAAAATCAGGATTAAAAACTTTAGTTACATTACATAAAACTATGGGAGTTGAAAGATTAAATCAAGATGAAGTTACTATTATAAGTGCAGTATTAGATTTAAAAGAAAAATCAGTTAGTTCAATTATGACACCAATGGATAGAGTTTATACAATGAGTGCAGATACTTTATTAGATGAAAAAACAGTTGAAGAAATTTTTAATGCAGGATTTTCAAGAATTCCTATACATTTACCAAATGAACCAAATAATTTTATTGGAATGTTATTAGTTAGAGTTTTAATTAGTTATGATCCTGAAGATTCTTTACCAGTTGCTTCTTTCCCATTAGCTACATTACCTGAAACAGGAGTTGATACTTCATGTTTAAATATTTTAAATTATTTTCAAGAAGGTAAATCTCATATGATTATTGTTAGTGATTCTCCTGGAGAACCAACTGGTGCTATAGGTGTTTTAACATTAGAAGATGTTATTGAAGAATTAATAGGTGAAGAAATTGTTGATGAATCTGATGTCTATATTGATATCAATAAAAATATAAAAAGAAAACAACCTGGACCTTTATCAAAAAGAAATTTAACTGCTTATTTACATAATTTATATCAACGAGGTGGAAATAATTCAAAAAGAAATTCATTAGATTCTCAACAACAACAATTACCATCTGATTTAAGAGAAAGATTAACAAGACAAGGTTCTCAAGCTACTGTAATATCATCTACTCCAAACACCCGTAGAGATAATAATAAAAACGATCATTCTGAAATTTCAACTAGTGCAGATAACAAAGGTACTTCAACCAATGCTGCATCAAAATGGAAAATCAAAAATCCTGCTCTGAATCCTTTAGAAACTAGTAAAAAATTTGTTACAATTAAAAGACCAGATCAAGGAGCTATTGAATCAGTTGCAAAAGCTGCATCTCCTGCACCACCAACATCTCAAGATACAAATAATAATAATAGTGAAGATGGTAATAAGGATCATGATAATATAAATTTAGTTGGACAAATCCATTCAACAGAAGAAGGTGCAATAAATGAAGCTAAAAAGAGATCATTTGATATATCAGAACAAATAAATAATTCAAATTCAAATTCAAATGGTAATCAAAAAACAATCAATAATAATAATGATGAAGATCACCAACATTATGAAGATGGTCATTATGAAGTTAAAATTCCATCAACATCATCAACTGCAATTCCAAATTCAAATTCAAAATCATCAATCATTCGAGATAATGAAGGATTTATGATACCAGAACAACAAGAATCAAGATCTTACAGAACTGGTGGGATTATAGAAAGTGTTATAAATGTTGATGGAGTTCATAAAACTATTATTGAAAATGTAAGTGATCATGAAGATGATCAAGATTTATTAATTGATGGATCAATTTCAACAAAAACTAATAATAAAAAATTTAAAAAAAAGAGAAAAAGATCATCAAGTTCAAGATCTGAATCTTTTAGTTTAAATAGTAATATTAATATTGGTGGTATTATTAATGATAATGAAGAAGATGAAGAACATAAATCATTATTGAGTGGAAATGGAAATGGTAATAATGGTAATAATAAAGGATCAAGTAGTAGAAATTCATCAGTAAATTCAAATAGTAGTTCTAGTAGTAGTAAGAAAAGGTATTAAACATGTTCGTACTTTATAAATAAATATCTAAGAAATTTTGTTATAGTTTTGATAACTCATTTTATTAAAGTTTTTCTTACACGAGCGTTTTTGAGAATGTAGGAAATACAATAGAATTCTTAATTCCATGAATACCCTAGGTTGTGATATTTTCATACTCATTAAATGGTCTTCAATTCCTATTGTATTCAAGACAAGTAGCAAAATTATTTATTACTTAATTCAGAGAAATTCAAAGAAAATAAAACTATTCAGTCGTATTCCAAAGCCTCAAATGGGCTTTAAATTTAATTTGCTTACCGGACGTAAAGAGGTCTTCTAAACGTTTTTTACATTGTTATAAATAAGGGCATTGATTTACATATTGCCAATAGCATTGTTGTATTGTATTTTTAATGTGAACATGAAATGTTTCAGTTATTAATCAATGATATCATTATTATTTTTTTAAACGTTCAAATCGGATTTAAAAAAAAACCCCTTTCTATTTTCTCGTAATTTTTTTTCAAACTTCTCCAAACTTTTTAAAATTTGACACATAATGAAGAAGTGGAATTTGCCTTAAAGAATGGTATTCTTCTATTTAAATAGGGCTTTAAATATTTTGCGCAAGTAACAATCATATTACTTAGTTTAGTATTTAAATATGTTACTAACCAGAATTCACATTCCATTTTATTTTTTCAAAGCCATTTAATTCAACTCCATGTCATCTGATTTTACCTACCACATCATGCTTCAAATTCGGGATTACTGTTATCCAACGATGGACAGCAATAACTTTGCTCTTCTACTCTACAAATGTTGGTATAGTGCTTTACAGTACTCTTTTACTGCCATAACCTAGAGTAATATTTATTTAACCGGTTGATGAAAAAAAAGAAAAATAAGTTTTCGGTTAAATCTTATAACTTCGGTATCAATTTCAAAGTTTTACTCTAATCCTTGTACATTTTCGTTCGTGTTTGAACTTACACTTCAAAATCAGTTTCAAATAGTAGATAAACTAACTACTTATCTATAGTTCGTATATTATTATATAAATAATTACAATTTTGTATTACTTTGTATCTTAGTTCACTATTTTTAATTTTCCCTCGTTTCTTAAAACAACTTTCAAAAATAAATTTATTATTTTTTTATGATTTTGATCGATTTGACATATCCATTATTATAATAATTCAAAGAAAGATATTATCTATAGATTTCAATAGATAATCGATAAACACAACAACTTATACATTTATACATTCACACCATTAATCAAAAGTTCATTCCTTTTCATATCATTACTTTCAATTAAATCATATTGGAGAGAGATCATCCATTTTACATTTTTACCAAATTTTTCAAAATACCTTAAAATATAACTAGATCCATGATATGCCGTTTAAGAATTTATTCAGCTCTAGATCATCTTCATCAGCTTCTTTAGCTAGTGAATCTTCTCAACAACAACCAATTCATCAATCTTCACAACAACAGAGGCAGCAACAACTTCAACAAAATCATCATCATCAACAACAGCCGCAATCACATAGAGCATTTTTAAAAGAGAAAAATGGTAGATCAATTTCCCCTCTGTCTACAACAAGCTCAATAAATTCAAAACTTCAGAATGCACAACAACAACAACAACAACAGCAACAAGTACCTCAAATCAATGTAAATAATAACAGTAATAACATTAACGGATATTCTAATATCAATGGTCAAAATTCATCAAAGCTTCATAATAATAATCAAAATCATCAACATGATAACAATAGTTCACCCTTAAATAATAATTATTCTCCTTCATCATCAAGTAGTGAGATTTCAAAAGATTCAAATATAAGTGGGAATCAAAATACACACCATCATTTATCATTGAAAAGATTTTTAAAAAAATTTAAGGGTAGTAGTAGCATTAATAATGATAGTTCCGAAAGTCTTTCACATAAACATAAACCAAGTTCCAAAATGGGTAAACCGGACCCTATACATCCAACAGCTGATTTATTTAAAAAATATGGTACACCAGGAAAATTATTAGGTACAGGAGCAAGTGGATCAGTTAATTTATTAACTTCAAAAGATGATCCCAACAAGATATATGCTGTAAAAAAATTTAGAAGTAGATTACCAGCAGAACAAGAAAATGATTATCAAACAAAAGTTCAAAATGAATATAAAGTTGGAGAATATTTAATTCATCAAAATATTATTCATACTTATGAATTAATAAAAGATTATTCAATCACCACCAAATATATAAAAGATCCAGATTATTATATAGTAATGGAATATTGTTCATTTGATTTTTTTAATTTAGTTATGTCAGGATTAATGAATACTAATGAAATTTTTTGTTATTTTAAACAAATTATAAATGGTGTTCATTTTTTACATGAAAATGGTTTAGCTCATAGAGATTTAAAATTAGATAATTGTGTTGTTAATAATGATGGGATATTAAAATTAATTGATTTTGGTTCTGCTGTTCAATTTAGAAAAGAAGTTCCAAATGGTTATTATATAACTGAAAATGATATAATGTTAAGTCCAAAACATAAATTAATTAGAGCAAGAGGTGTTGTTGGTTCAGATCCTTATTTATCTCCTGAAGTATTTGAACCTTTAGGTGTTGGTTATGATCCAAGAGTTGCTGATGTTTGGTCAATTGCTATAATATATTGTTGTATGATTTTAAAAAGATTTCCTTGGAAATTACCAAAATTAAGTGATCCTTCATATAGATCGTTCGCAGGACCACAATTAAATCCTTCAACAACAACTACAAATGGTACAATAGAAGATGATATGAATAATTTAACTATAGATTCAAGACATTCTCATCATCCAATAACAGTTGGACCAGAAAAATTATTAAGATTATTACCATCAGATTCAAGATCATTAATTAAAAATATGTTAATATTAGATCCAAAAAAGAGATATTTAATGAGTGATGTTAAAAATGATCCTTTCATTCAAAGTATTTATGAATGTAAAGTAATTGGTGAAAAAAATATTGATGAACATACTATAAAATCTGAAAATCATCAACATCATTTAATTACTGAAGATGATTTAAAAAAGATAACTCAAGAAAGAGATAGAGCAAAAAGATTAAAAGAAGCTGGATTAACTTAGTCTTCTTATCCACATTCATTTACATTAGGAAAGACACATAAAAGTTTCCACACTCATTTACATTGCAAGAAAATATACATAAAAGTTTTTTCACATCTTGTTAACTCATTGTTAAAACATTTGTAGAGCATTAATCTTTTGATCTCTCCATATAGTCTTTTAAAACATTACAAAACTTCTATACATGTTACACAAAAGCAACAAGGTACCAAAAACCAAAGATTAATCTTTGTGTCATTTAAAATACAAAACAATCATTTGGAATGATTAAACAATTTCTATTAACACCATCAATAAGTCAATTCAATTAGAAGCTACGACTAACATCATCTATATCCTAGCACTAATCTCACTCCATTATTGCATTAAACACACACATAAATGACTTACTTACCACAATATGCTACAAAACATCTACTATAATCTACATAGTATCAATCAAACCAATAATAATGATGGCGGTAATAATAATTTACCATCACCAACACCAACAGGACCAAGATTACCTAATTTTATAATTAAAATATCATTATATTCATCATTAATATCAGCAATAATAATATTTATAAGTATTTTTTTACATTTAATAAATTATAGAAAACCATTTCAACAAAGATTAATGATAAGAATTCAAATTATTGTACCATTATTTGCTTTAACATGTTATTCAATGTTAATTAATCAAACATCTCCTTTCAATAAATTTATATTAGAACCTATAAGAGAAGTTTATGAAGCTTTTGTTATTTATACTTTTTTTTCATTACTTAATGATATGTTAGGAGGTGAAAGAAATATTATTATAATGACAAGTGGAAGAGAACCTGTACGACATCCTGGTATTTTGGGCTATATTTTAGTACCATTAGATATTTCTGATCCAAAAACTTTTTTAATGATTAAAAGAGGTATATTACAATATGTTTGGTTAAAACCAATTATATGTATTACAATAATTATAGGAGAATTAACTGGATTTTATAATGTTAATGATATGAGCTATAAATCAATATATTTATGGTTAACTTTAATTTATAATGCAAGTGTTACATTAAGTTTATATTCATTAGCAATATTTTGGAAAATTTTATGGAATGATTTAAAACCTTTTAAACCAGTTGGAAAATTTTTATGTGTTAAATTAATAATTTTTGCTTCTTATTGGCAAGGAGTTATATTAGCTATATTAAATTTTTTTGAAATTTTACCTGGATCAAATGAAAATAAAAGTGGTGAAAGTATTGGTATATGTATACAAAATGCTTTATTATGTGTTGAATTAATTGCTTTTGCTATTGGTCATTGGTTATCTTTTAGTTATATACCTTTTACTATATCAAATTTACCTTGGGGTAGATATAAATTTAAATATGCTTTAAAAGATTGGATTGGTTTTAAAGATTTAATTATAGATTTTCAAAAGACATTTAAGGGAGATCATTATAAAGATTATAGACAATTTGATTCTGTTGAAGCATTAGTTGCTCATCCTGATTCAAAAGGTCGTATGAGTAGAATTCATCAAGGTTTAAGATATCATTATGATGGAAAACATAAACATTGGTTACCTGATAATTCAAGTATTAATGCATCACAAAATATTATACCAAGTACTTCAGAAGTTCATGCATTAGATAATGCATCAATATTATCAAATAATACATCAATGAGAGGTTTATATCCTCAATCACCTAAATCAACACCACCTGGATCACCAATAACTATACGAGAAGAAGATGAAATATCAGATTCAGAATATCTTATTGATGTAACCACCACCATCCCTAATACAGATTCAATACAAAATATAATAAATTCAGATCAACAATTATCAAAAATAGATTATTCAAAAGAAAATTTTGATTTAGATGAAAAAATTTATCAAGATTCTTTAAATAATATCAAGATATATTCATTAAATGAACCTCAAATTAAAAAAATTCTAAATTATCCTATTGTTGATGAAACTTTAGAAAGTCATTTATATGGTTATAAAGTTCAACAGTTAAGAAGACAAAGACAACAACAACAACAGCAGCGAAGTAGGAAGAGTTTAAATAACAAATCATTAAATAAAAATAATAATAATGGTAATAAAAGAAGAGATAGTGATCTTCTACTGAGTAATCAAAGTTATAGATATGGTAGTATTGTATGATATATAATTCAAATTTGTTAATATTTTTTAATCTTAATTGTAATTTTATAAAACTTTTAATCGTAACATTCATTATATTTGCTATTTACAAAGCTATCTACAAGTTTAATCTTCAATTTTAAACAGGTATAAAGAATCTAATTCATCTTCATCTATTTTTGATTTTGCTTTTTCTTGTGTCTGAGTCTGAGCCTTTTTAATCTTAACAGGTTTCACTTCCGGAGTAACATCAATCTTCTCCTTAGAATTGCTCTCAATAGATGATTGATTAATACATGAAATATTATAATGTAATCTTGTATTTATATCACCATCAATTAAATTCCATTTACATTTTACATTAGAATCTTCAGATAATTTAATTAAATAATTTTCAATTTTATCTTTTATTAATTGTCTTTTTTTAATTTCTAAACTTAATTGATCATTATCTTTAATTAAATTAGTTATATTTGGATTATTATTAAAACTTATTGATTTATTACTTATAATAAATAAATTTAATTTTTGGTGCTTTTTTAAAGTTTTAATTAATTCATTAAATTTTTGATTAATTAAATCATTTATTGAAATAGACCATTTAATTAAAAAATTTTTATCCATTGATTGTTTTTGTTTTAATTTTAATTTATTATCTAATGATTTTATTGTTTTGATGGACCCAATTTTTAATAATTCTAATTCTTTTGATTCTGCTAATTCATCATTATAATTTTTTAACATTTCTTGAATTTTTATAAATTTTATAATTGGTAATTGATTATTATCTCTTAAAATTAATTGTATACCTTGTTTTTGTAAATTTAAATCAGCTAATATTTCTTGAATTTTACATTTTTTTAAACCTGTTTCTGTTATTATTTCAACTTCATAATTTGTATTTAAATTATATAATTTTGTTAAAATTGATTTTATTGCATTTTGTGATGATTCTGATCCTTTTTCTAAAACTTTTTGTAAATCAAATTTTGGTTTTTGTTTAAATTTGGGTGATTGTTGTTGATGACGATTATTCGATCGATTATTTAAATTTTGATGAGAATGTCTAGGAATTCGTTTATTTCCATCATAATTTATTTGATTTGAATTATCTGATTTGGATTTATTGTATTGTTCTTGAAATCTATTTGATGAAAATATTGATGATGATGAAGTTGTAGATGATTTAGTTGATGGTCTTTCAGTACGAGATGGGGTTTTGTCGAATAGATTTAAGGTAGGTAAGCTGGTTGATATATTCCTTCTACATAGTAGAATCCTTATAGGTTGTTTAAAGCATAGCATTAGTAAAAATTCGTTTCAAAAATATAAATGCAATCTGATTATATTAGTACAGAATAGTGAAGTTTAAATTTTTCAAATTCGGTTAATTTTGCAGTGTCACATATTGAGTTTATTTGACATGTAATTTACGACTTTATGTGGTTAGTGTAATAATTGTGATATTAAGATTCCGGAGTTAAAACAAATCGTACACAAAAAACCGAAACGACAGTTCAACTTTCAAGTAAGGTTTTAACATCTACTTGAAAAGTTTAAGATTAGTGGTAACGAGTTGGATGTAATATTTGTAGAATTATCATTGATACAGACCTATACTTTTAAGTAAAGCTTTTGCAAATGCTAAATGAAGGTAAATCTGGTACAAGATCGTATACACTTAGTTTCTTTTTTCCTCATTTCTCGTCTGCCTCATATCTATGGTAAATTCCTTAAGCAGTGAACATGTACCATAATTCGTCCTCAACAGTCAAAAAATTCAAATCTTCTGTTTGGGCAGCAAAATATCATTCAAATTATTGTGTAGATCAATCTAAGTGTACTTTGTTAGCGGCAACTTTTCAATTCTGAAAACTAACGTCATAATGAGCTCTAGAAGTTGCAAATGTCAATCCGTCTCAAATTCAATAAAAAATCGAATGCAGTTCTCGTTTTAAGTGAAGCGTCATTTTATAGCGCATTTTCAAGTTTGTTAATGTTCAAAAAAATTACATATTAGTGCAAATATCTGGTTTAATCAAACTCTAGGTATTATAAACCTCATACAAATAACATTCAAAATTTACAATTAAACATTAATTATTTGTTGAATCATCAAACAAATCAATTTGGTATAAAAATGTGACTTTTGAAAGGTCCATAAATGGATTCTAATGTATTCACGATGCATCCGTCTTGATGAAAATTTATTTTTGTTCATGTCGGATTCATTTGAAAACAATCTTAGATATTGTTAAATTCTGAATGTAATTTGTATAAGTGTAAGTAAAGTTATTGTTGAAGACAAGGTGTTATAACTCAATCTGTGGGTTTAGTATTTTTTGGACATTCAAAATAGTTCCATTTACCAACTTCACAAACACTTTATTCAATTCATTTTCTGTCCATAGACGTCTCAAGGTGTTGGCTTATTTAGCGTATTAAGAAGTTCAAAGGTCTAAAAATTATTGAAGATGAATTTGTTAGAGGGATAACATGATTTCCAATTGCTCAAAATGATTGCAAATATATCTTGAAAACCATAACTTGCTCGAACATGTGCTGGTAAAAAAAACAGTGAACAGCAGCATTTTAATCTAGTGTGATGGCGAACTAAATGTTTGCTCCACATGCTGATACGCTGATTAGTTGAATTGAGCCAGAATCTGGATAACTACAATTTTATTTTCTGGACATTGGTACTCATAATCGTCTAATTACCATAAAGCACCTTTACCACTGCTTGTTAAACTTGGTGAGACTAGTTTCACACTAATATCGTTTAACGTCACCTGTGTTTTTTGATTTTTTTATACTTGATATTCCGTAGTTGCAACGCAAAACTTTCATTGTTTGAAAACATTTCTTAATTTCTTGATAAATTTGTAATTACTGGCTTTTGAACTCACAAAAGTTCATTACAGTTGCATCGCACGGTCAGTGGTTAGTATTCATTTTTACGATGTTGTTAGTCCAATCATTGTGATTTTGCAAATTTGTAACAACTCTAGTAATATATATTTCTTTTTAAGTAATCTTGCATGTTGAAACATATTATTTTGTGTAGCAGTCTAGATAGTGTTTTGTGTCACAAGCTCACAGTTGAAAGGACAATTTAATATCCTTCAAATCGACCATCTTCCAAAAATTGAATTTTAATATTAATTGATGTTTAAGTAAAATACCATCAGTTTCTTTTTTCAAGCGGTTCAAATGTATTTTGTATGAGGTAACAAGACATATTTTGTAATCTCGATTAGTTGGGAGCATTTAAAGTGATTAAAATTTGTTTAAGAATTTCAAGTACTCATCCCAAATTTTTGTGTGACTTTAAAAACTCTATTTATAGCGTACCTTTTTTTTGTACCTCATTGTTGTGCTGTTTCAGAATAAATAGAGTTTCATCCATGTAACTCAAGATGATTTAAACAAAACTAGTCTAAGTGATACTATCTCATACAAATATCACTTATGAACTACCAAACAATGCTGTTGCATCAACAACTCATTATGACATGGAAAAATCCTTTTGACTAAGGATGGATTCCCTCTTTTACTAAAAAAATTTAGGTCAAAAGGTAGAAACTTAAGAATAACTAAATGATGATATAGATAGTTTCATTCACGTGTAAAAGTCGTAATTCCACTATTAAATATTCTTACGCTCGTATCCCCTGAGAACTCTAAGAACAGAATTGTCGTTTTCCTTGATAACTTTAAGAACAGACCTGTTAATGCTTGCAGTATCAAAAAGATCCATTCCAAAAAGTTCTTCTAAAGAATATTCGGTTTTCAAAACTATATTTAGTTTCCTCGAATCATCAACATTGTCAAAGACACCTTTTTTATGAGAAATTGAACCTCTTCCTCTGATTGAAACAATATCACTTGTGAAAAAGTATGATGGCCATTGACTGGATATTATCTGAAAATAATCAGGTGTGTACATTTGCAAATTATCCCAAATGCAAAACCTAGTATAATCATCCTGTTCCATAAATCGGGGCCACCAAGATAATCTTAAATTTGGATTCAATAGATAAAGTCGAGCTATGTCAGCGGCATACATGTCATTAGCAAATTCAGTACAAATTATCAATTTATGTAATTTTGATACCTCAATCGATTTTAAATCTAAAGTTGACGATGATAGAACTAAATTTCTTAATTTTGGTAAATTTGTTTTGATCAATATTTCTTCAAACTTGAGTTTCAGAAAGTGAAATTCTTCCCTAGCAAATGTTTTTTTTTGATAATTTAATGACAACGAGATAATTTCTTTTGTATCGAAAAATTTGTTTAAAGTAAATAACCACTTTCCAGGTTTTGGGTTAATATGTTTATTGTTTTCCTCCCAGAAATCATCTGAAAATCTGAGTTTTCCCCAATAGGTTATATCGAGCTTTTTCAATTTGCAGTTTATCTTCTTCATCTTTTCAATCAATGATGGATTCGTTAAATCAATGAGTGCTCCAAATGCAAGATGTAATTCTTCAAGATTTTTAAATAAATTGATTTTGTTGAATAAATTTATAGATTTAAATACATCATTTTCACAATTTAACTTACATATTGTATTATGAGATGGTTTAAAGTGAAATTTCAAATTTTTGAGATTATTATACATGAAATCAAATGAACCTTGATAATTTTTGTCCAAAAACAAAACATGATCATCAAAATCAGAACGGAGACCTCGGATTTCAAAATCTATATCTTTCATTACATCATAAGAACTGTCTTTATCTTTTAGATCAAGTTGGTTGTTTGATTTAGCAAAGCTGACATAATCTAAATTTCTAAAATATTTCAATATTTTCCCTAAATATGGTCGTACATCTTTCCTCTCTCTAAGTGAAGAATGTATTCCAGTGAATATAGGCTCTTCATCTCCAATACTGAGATGTTGGATTCGCTGATATTTATTTATTTTATTCTTAATAATGTTGTCGAGAAAATTACATATTGAAATCACAGTAAACTTTTTTGTAAAGTCATTCAAGATAACTTTATGAGCTCTCCACCTATTGTCCCATTCGTATTTTGGCTTTTTTGCTTCAGAAAGTGGAAATTTCATTAATTAACCTTTGGAATATAGATGAATATTTTTATATAACTTTTCTTGGCCAATTTTATAAAATTGAGAATGTAATGGCATCAAGGCAATTACCATGTGATGATTTATCTGTTGGAAGATCCATTCCAATACTTCATATGGGAAATACACAAGCCTTTCCATATTTTCAAAACTATTGAACTCATATAATTTGGTAATGTTTCAATAATAACTTTTACTATTTTATTCGTTGGAACTTAACTCGAACCTGTAAAGTAATCCCTACAATAATTTAGGAAATACTAACGTTGTATGTAAAATCCTGTATTTCGTAACAAAGCTCTTGTGTATGCTTCTCCTTGCCTTTCAATTAGCCCCTCACTGGACCAAAATAGGATAATTATTCATTTCAGCAATTGTTTTGTTTTATGAGTATTCATGATGAACCGTACCGCAAAAGTCCAAAACTTTGTAACGGTCCTCTACCATCACAGACCATTTCCAATCATTTGGTATTTCATTGTCGAGTTTTTAAATTCTAATGGCAGTTAGTTGTTTCCAGATATAAAAGCCCAACATCTGGACTTGTAACAAATTAACATCCCTTTTAAAAATGGGGATATCAGCAAATATCTCAAAGCATTATTCCAACTAAATTGATTTCGACGTACTCAGCCGGAAAAGTTTTCCCCGAGCTACTCTGCTGATTTAATACAAATTTTGCGGAGGGAAATAAAAACAAACATGTAGGTACTTGAGCCAGAACATTTAAGTTTTTTAAAAATTCACCACTAAGTCACTGTTAATACTCAATCAGCCTCAACTTATTGTGCTACATCAATACGTTTGAAAAAATTTTACAATACTTATTGAACACTACGTAATAATGCAGTGTTAAGTACCTATCGACATTGTATATTTGAACAATAAAGCATATCTAAACGTTTGAATTAAAAATTTTCTTCTCTTGCGTTGACTTATGATTGTTTGTGAACTTCATTTTTGATTGCTTTATGTCTAATTAGACCTAGTGAGAAAATTTTGTGGGTGTTGAATCTTTTTTTTTACATGAACTAAAGATTTTGTGAAGTTGGGTGAGACGGTTGCAGGGTGAATTAGTAGTTTAATTTGTTGAGAGAATGATCAATTGAACATCATAATATTACTTTTATTTCAATATCATCGCAATTCGGAAATAGTAATATCTGAATTTGTTCCAACTTCATTTCAATTTTACTTCTGGTTGCATTAAGGGGTATTTAGGGGAGTGTTTTAAAAGTTTTATATCACTAAATAATTTCTCGAAAATAGCTGAACCAACAAAATACACTGAGATATGTGCTTTACTACTTAAACAAGTCGGACATTACAAACAATGAGTCTGATTAAAAACTCAACATTTCTTTCAAAAATTCGCTGGATTCAGAGAAAAACAAAATATTACAACGCTCAGACTCAGTTGTATAAATCCCGAAGGAGAAATGTAACAAAAATCAGGAACACTTTGGTCCAATGTCTTGAGATGATTGCTTTCCTGTGGACTTTTGAGGATAAGTACATAATGAAACGATGGTCTTAGTTGGAGAAGAAAAATATGTCAAAATAATTATAACTATTTGTACGATCGTTATATTACACAAAAATTGTGAAACTTCCCGCACATTTTAGTAAATAAAAAAATAAATAAAAAAAGAATTCTAGCTTGGGGGAATAGGGGGGAAGTAGATCTTTATTTTTGTGTGTTAAATATTATTGTTGAACAACTGGTCCGGGATCTTACACAATCTACATAAATTACCCTACTTAATAATCAACAAAATAGATACCGGAGTACTTATTTATTTTTCATTAATTCCTTGCCAATTATAGACTTTAAGGTGTTGCTCGACACGATTTGTTGAAGTTTAAATCAAACTATTCTATCTGATCGCGTCTCTCAATTAGGTAAAATTAATTTTTATTTTTAATAGCAATTGAATGTAAGATGAAGATTAAGATTACGATCATAAAGCTTATGAGAAAAAAAAACAACTTATGTTTTACTTACAAATACACATGCATGATACATATGGAAGTATGTTTTGTCATTCATGAACAAGTGTAGGGCTATTGCTTTCTGATTTCTTCTGTATTTTCGTTTTGAGACAAAAATACTTCTTTGGAAGATAGAGGCGCTAATGATGAATGACAACCCCAAGTGTTTTCAAAGCATTTAAGATCCACTTTTTGAAGAAATGAATTTGGAATCTAAAATTCATCACTTTATCGTCTAAAAAAAAATAAAAAAAAGATGAAACTTGTAAAAAGGATCTAAGGATCTAAAGGAGTAAAAGATTTAAAAATCTACGTAGATCTGTTCTAGGTTCATTTTACTCTAATTTTTCTATTTTCTTTTTGCTAGATTTGAAATTTCTTTTTCAATCAATTTGAGGATAAGTAGTTTGATTTAAATTGCTTAAGATTAATTTAAAACGTTCACTCAAAGAGATACAAAAAGTTTAAGTACTGCTATGATATGATTAACTTTTATTTATATTGTTTATTTATATATTAAATACAATTATTATAATGTTTGTTATTACATATTTAATGACATTTTTTTTTTTTTTTTAATTCCCCACCCCTTATTTTCCGAAATGATGATGATTTATTCGTAGATATAGACCAGCTATATATGAATGATTAAATTGTTTGTGCTGTGTGTTGCTTTATTGAGTTCCTTGATACTCGTCTCTTTTGGATTATTAATCGCTTGATCAATAAATGATCGATGATTGATGAACAATGTAAATGTAACAAAAAAGACTCGAGTCTATGACAAATGTTGCATATATCTTTCTAGACTTTTTGCTTCTTTTTTATTCATTCCCCATTTGATTAATTTAATTTGAATTTCAAACACAGTTTCTATCTAAAAAATTATAATCTAATGATATATTATCTATTATTTCTCTCATATTAATGATGTAATTAAAAGATACTTTTCGTGATTCTTGTTGAAACTCTTGATGTTGTTGTTGTTGTGAGAATGTTGATGATTTATTCGAATTTTTTAAACATGATTTAATAGGTTTTTCAATTCCATTATCAATTTGTTGTAAAGATTGTTTTAATTCTTCTTCATAATATGAATTTGATAAATTTGAAGTTGTTGAACTTTTTCTTGATGATGAATTTAAACTATAGTTTGATGTAATTGTTGAATCTGAATCTAATGAAGACACCGATATTTCATCATCGTCTTTGCTGATGATATTGTTACTTAATTGATTTAATTTTTCATTTGTTATAGTATGATTATCGTTCTCTTCATCTTCAAATGCTTCTTCGTCGTCCTCGAATATTACATCGTTTCTTAAACTTTTATTATTCCTTTTCTCATTACATGATATACTAGATATATTAGAATATTCATTTTCAATTTTTGGACCATATAACCAAGTAATATCAGAATTTTTATCCCAATTTATAATTAAAGGATTTAAAACTTTTAAATTCTTATAATTTTGATAAATTCTTCTCCAACATATATTTTGTAATCTTTTATGATAAAAATAATTATTTAATTTATAATCTGGATTTGAATTCAAATATTTTATAAAATTTATTAAATTTTGATTGTTTTTTAAATAATGATTTTTTTCATTTATTTGTAAGTTAGTGAAATTTATTTGATTTATATGGTCTGTGGAAGTGGTTGTTGATGTTGATGTTGTCGAGGGTACATATTCTAAATAGTCTATATTACGATCAAATTTAGTATATAAATAAGTATTTGACAATTTTGAATTTAGTATGGTATCATCTGTAAAATAAAACATTTTAATTATATTTCAAAAGGTGAATGATTATATAGTTTTTGATAATGTCTTTTGTTTTGATGTGTTCTTCTATTGTGTGTGTTTTGTTTGACTTTTCCTTTCTTCTTAATGAGCTTTTAATCTATGGTTGATGGTATAAAATGGAGGAAATAATATAAATGGTAATTTATGTTTAAATATATAAATTCAAAAAGTTAGAGCCATTTCCTATTTATTTATTTATTTATTTTATCTAAGTTTAATGTACAGTACAGTTATAAAATGTTACACAAATTTAATTAATAAAATAAAAAAAAAAAAAAAAAAAATAAAAAATGAGGAAAAAATAAAAAAAAAAAAAAAAAATAAATTGGACAAAAATTAGAACCATCTAATATATGTAAATGTAACTAATCATCAAATCTATTGTTACAATTACTATTGGTTTTATTTTTTTGATTTTTTAAATGTATCATTACTTCTATAATATTTCGTATCGTTATGAGTTTAAGGATAACACATCTTTCTCTTTGTTTTATTATTTATTTTATATATCACCTTAGATTTGTATACTACTACCTCCTCGTCAATATGTAGATCATATTGTAACTTCATATTATACAAGCCAATTTTATATCATCCTCGTTTCTATCTGTTTGTTCATGTTACTTATGTTAGTAATCGATACGGGTGTATGGATATATGACAACAGCTACATTGCATTTTTAATTTTTTTGTTTTTTAGTCTCTCTCTCGTTATTAATCTACTAATAATGGAAAAGTGATAAAAAGTAACATCATTCAATATATTAGTTCGTAAAGCAATCAATTTTGTTATCTATGTACTAATTTTCTACTACCAATTTTTTTATCATCCTTTGTGCTATCGTAGTGATTGTCTTGAAAAGATCTGATCTTATCGTATACACCCAGAAAGCGCTATGACTAGAAAAAAAGAAACGAAATCAGTACATCATGCCTTGCTCTTGTTGTAAAGTACTCTACTTACTCTTGGAATTGATGACACATTTTATTTGCAATCAAGACTATACTATTTTGTAATCAAATATAGTAAGAATAAGGTCTAAGAAATGATTGCAATAGTGGAGTTGATTTATTATTGAAATCTGAAATCTGAAATTTGAAATCTTAGATCTCAGCTCATTTTTGTGCAATTCTTTTTTTTTTTTTTATTTAATTTTTTTTTTTTTTTGGTCTAATCTTGATTAGGTTAAGTTTCAACATATTTATTTACGGACTATAATAAATTCTAGCCAGTCAACAATCAGTTCATTTGGGCTTTAAATGTAATTTTATTCCGTCCACTCGTATTGGGTATCTCTTCTTAAATATTTTGAAAATTAGCTGACGTTATTCATCAACCGGGATTCACTCTCCCCCTTTTCGTGCTTTGATCCCACAATTCCATTAATTAATACACACTTTTCAAGACATTATTTTTTTTCTTCGCAATTACAGAAATATTTGTGTCTCTTATTGTGTATAAAATTCTAATATTCAACTTAAAACTTTAATATTATAACCTTTATCTTGATAAGGAATTTTTTTTTCTATCTGTCTTAGGGATTTCGCATACTGGTATCTATTGTAGGAGGTTCATACTTCCATACTCCATACTTTTTTTTTTTTTTTTCAAAACTAATTGTTTATTAAATCAGTAGTCTAGCTTGCTAAACAGTAAAGAAATAAACTTAATTTAAAGAGGATTTTTAACTTTTAGGCGAAGAAACAAAATCATATCGAGTCTATCTCACTGAACAAAATTTGGTGGAAAAACTAATGTTACACCTACAAAAACTGTAATACTCACAAGTTTTTTCGGCGTTGTAAAGACAAGAGCATTTTACTCTTGCAAGGAATCAAATTGTTCCTTCTCCGAAAACAGTTAAAACGTTATATACCATTCGTTTCACAATCAACTTTAGTGGATGTAGAAAAAAAAAACAATAAAAAAAAAAATTAATTAATCCGATACATGTAGCTTGTCTTAAAGTTTAAATTTTTAGTACAAGTGGAGAACTTTCTTAATTTGTTAAATTCATTAAATTACAAATTTAATTCATGCAAGTATAACCTCTATAATAAAAAGATATTCAAGTGGTTGCAATAACCAAGCTTTAAATAATCATTAACTTGGCAAGTTAATTTGATAAAAATCAAAACTGTTTCATTAGGCTTAAAGAAATTTAGGTCATGTTTAATTTCGCATAAAAAATTTACCGCCTGATTAATATTTTTTTTAGCTTTGAAATTTTGCGAACGATCTCAAACATCAATACACATACTTGTAGAAGGTCAATACTAGTGAAAAAAAATATGGGGTTACTATACTAAGTTCAAATGTTGTAAATTGTTGTTTCACTGTTTATAATTTACAACATGTTCTATTTAGTTAATCACTGGTTATGTAACCAACAAAAAATTTCAATAAGAATTATACAATTTTACTTCCCCACTTTAATTGAAATTCAACGTGGATCTATTATTATCGATTTCACATCATAATCATGCGAGCAAGTAAATTGATGATTTATTCAATAACTTCAAAGTGGCGTTTTATGGTCAGTTTTCTTTTCTTTTTTTTTCTGCTTTTATTTAACTGTTGTGTTTGATGTTGATTATAATAGATAATTCGTAAAGAAGTAATAATAATTAATAATTGAAACTGTTACACAAAATTTTTTGTGAATGTGGAAGTGAGCCAATATCAAGATTGTATATTGATTATTAACTTATAATCAATTCTGAAATCTTCGAGTGGATATAAGAACAGTTAAGCAGTAAATCTAGGTTTTTCACAGATCTAGATCAAAATGAAGGAAAAGTCTATGGTTTGATCATGATTGGTTTCAAATTTCATTTGTATAAACACTTACGTTCATGTCTACAGAAAAGATTCATTTGAGCATACACAAGCTGGAACTTTATTTGAGAATTTACCCATCTTTGTGCTCTTCGTTTTCAATTAATTCTTTTGCATATAAAGCTTTATTGTTTAAATATTTTTCCGAAGTTTAAAAAAAAAAAGTACTTAATCAATTACTATCTAAAAGTACAAAAAGAGAAAAGTAATAAATTTTGATTAAACGGCAAAATTCAAAATTAATTTTATATTAAACTATTGTATTTAAATTGTTACTCATAACCGTTTATTTTGAATTAAACTTTAAAGATGATATGATGATTTTATAACGCTTAAAAGGCGTATGTCGAAAGTTTATTATAAAGAACTCTTCTAATCTAGACTCATAATAGACTAATTTTTATATATGGTTTTTTTTACTAAAACTTGTAAATAAATCTTGAAACCAAATCTTTTTGTGGGGTATTGTGCATTCTGAAATTTATCTTATCTTACAATTTGAAACAAGCTGATCTAATCAATTTCGTTTCCTTTATCAATGACCGTTATTAAAAAAGTAAAACCTAGCCGTTTACTCGTCGTATACGATCATACTTAACACGAGCTTTCTCTTCAATTATTGGTGTTTGTATGATAGCTAATCATAAGTCAAGCTGCCACATATTTTATAAAATTTTAAAAAAATAAATTAATAATATAGTTTTGTCCAAACATGAAAAGTCTAAAGAATTTTATATCCAATCAGATTCTTCTTTACGCAAAACTTTCATGACCGATTTGCAAACCCAATCTTCATCAAGGAGATCTAATTCCCAAAGTTCTTCCAATGGATACGCGTTTTTTAATATTATATGTAATTTTTTAGGTGTTTTACTCTCGCCCAGTTTACCTTGTTGGTGAGAAACCAACTCTTCTTTTTCAATCAAAATTTCGGTGCTTTTGAAAAAGTATAGTGGCCATTGGCAAGATATTATTTGAAAATAATCTGGTGTATACATTAGTATATTATCAGGATTAACATATTTGCCATGGTCATAAACTGTTGTAAATTGTGGCCACCAAGATAATTTTAAACTTGGATTAATAAAATATAGTTTGGCAATTTCAGTTGCAAGATTATCATTAGCAACACCAGTACTTATTGTTAGTTTATGTAATTTTGATACATCAATCAATTTCATGTCCAAATAATGTGAAGATAAATATAAGTTTCTCAATTTTAATAAGTTTGCATTTTCTAGTATTCCCAGAATTCAAAATTTTCAAACTTGTATACATCTTTCTAAATTACTTCACTATAATGGTCTAATGTTAATGAATGAATTTCTTTTGTATTAAAAAACTTATCCAAGGTTAACAACCATTTCCTTGGTTTTGCTTTAATGTGTAGTTCACGTTCGTTCCAAATATCGCTCAAATATTTGTGTTTACCCCAAAATAATATTTGAAGTTTCTTTAACTTGCAATTAATCTTATGCAATTTTTTAAGCAATAGTGGATCCATTAAATCAATAAGATCGATAAACGTAAGTTTTAATTCTTCAAGTTTTTTGAACATATTGATTTTATTAAATACATCAATACATTTACCTAGGTCACGATCATCATGATGATATCTTTTCAAGAAGTGACAACATCCTCCAAAGTTATAATTGAAAATTCTAAGGTTATCATAGAAGAAATCATATGATAGTGGGTTTTTCAGATCGTAAAACAAAACTCGATAAAAAAACTCGTGATGTATTTTAGGTCTTTGAAAAGTTATAACATCCAATGCGTCTTTAGGAGATCGATAAATATTTGGTTCGAGTTGGTTGTTTACTGCAGCAAAACTAATATAATCTATATTTTTGAAATATGTAACAATCTTTTTCAATAATGCTGATGCTGCTGTTTTATGGTCAAATGATGATTTTTTTATGAAACTCAAAAAATCATTAGTTTCAATACTAAGATGTTTAACTTTTTGAAATCTATCAATTTTATTCTCGATCAGGCTTGAATAAAAGTTATAAGATTGAATAACGGTGAATTTTTTTGTGAAATCATTTACAACGTTCTTATGCATTCTCCAATTAGTGCAAATTGTATATTTTGGCTCATTTGCTCCAGAAGAGGTGTTTTTAATTTTATAGTATTTAAAATATATATGGATGAACTTATATAATTTTTTTTGACCAATGTCACAAAATTTGGAATGTAATGGTATTAAGTTTAATACCTGGTGATGATTTATTTGCTGAAAAATCATTTCTAACACTTCTGTTGGGAAATATACTATCTTTTCCATGGTTTAAAAAACTTTGAATCGTTTGATAATGATGAGTTACTTTGAAATTTTATTTAACAATTTTATTCTACAATTTTTACAATTTTTTGTTTAAATTTGGATTTGTAAAATTACTTTATAGAATTAGGAAACATCAACTTTCAAGATTTGCAAAATGAATTGGCTGCAAAATATTTTTAAAAAACTGCTACCAATTTGTTTGTTAATCTCAATGGAACTATAGCCATACTCAATGCCTCACCAGCACACTAAATATATCTAAGAATAATACACATATGTATAATCCGCTTTCACCTCCTCAAGAGCAGTAATTGGCTGCATTTTTTCAGGGTTGTTTCTATAGAATGTTTTATTTAAAAATTGAGAGAATTTTAGGAAGAAGTTTTCGACCTAAATTCGACTCCAAATTTTTAAAATTCAATTTAAATTTCTTACTTAGAAATGTTCCAGTTTTGTCTTTGAAAAGAGAACGGTTTGATCCCTATATAACTCATTTGAAGGAAGGACTAGAGTATTGATATGTTACTCGGTTCATTAGAATCGTCTCAAAGTTATTGTGAGTATAATTATTGTGGTTTTGAATTGCCATATCATGAGTTGGCACATTGTCGCAAAATATTTTTTTGATTAGTAAACAAAATTTTGTGACATAAATTCAAAAGTATGTGGAATACATATCATCTATTTTTCACTTTGCTATAAAAAAGCCATAGTTTTAAATCATTGTATATAGAAAGATATAAACCAAATTTTACATTCCTCATTAGGTTTAAAAAATGGCACCGACTAATTCCGCTTTTCAAAATAATGACATAAAGAATTCATCGAGTAATACAAATTTGGCAAGTTATGGAGCATCTCCAAATTTCAGACTGCCCACACCATCTTATTCAAGTCCGAAACATAAAAGTAGTAATCCATTATTGATTAACAAGAGTAATAGTAATTCACAATCTAATTTAGACTCAACTATACGTCCTTCAATGCAAAGTTATAATTCAACTGATTCTTCAAGTTCAAATGCTCAAAGTTATGATGATCATATATCTCAAATAAAGCAAAACACAAATAAAAATGTTGATTTGAAAACAATTGGTAAACATTTGGTAAGTCCTGAAGATAGTCTAAAACAACAAGGTGGGGATATAACTCGTAGATTATATCATCAAATGGAAAATGTTGATGATCATCACCATCATAATAATGGAGAAATTAGTATACGAGATCCAAAAAGAAGAGCAAGAAGTTCATCATTTTCAACATATTTAGAAGAAGCAAGAAGAGGTTCAACAGCAAGTGATATAAATGTTCCAGGTGGATTTAGAAGAGAATTTTTAATACAAAAATCTATAAAGAAAAATGAGGAACCTCCAAATTTTTTATCAAGAAATTTTATGGAATTTTTAAGTATGTATGGACATTTTGCTGGAGAAGATTTTAATGATGAAGATGATGAAGAAAAAAATGATAATGATAATGATGGAGATGAAGATGACACAAATCAAAATTATGAAGATGTATTTGATGAAGAATCAAGTTTATTACCAAATGAACGAAGGTATTTACCAAAACAGTTACCAAGATTAAAGATTCCACCAAAGGGGACCGCATCTGTGGCGAAAACTTACTTTTTACTATTTAAAGCATTAGTTGGATCAGGAGTATTATTTTTACCAAGAGCTTTTTATAATGGTGGATTAGCATTTTCAATGATAACTTTAAGTGCATTTGGATTATTAACTTTTTTCAGTTATATTGTATTAATTCAATCCAAAAGAGTTTTAAAAGTAAGTTCATTTGGTGAATTGGGTTATAAAACTTATGGGAATACTTTAAAATATTGTATACTAGTTTCAATTATGTTAAGTCAAATTGGATTTGTTGCTACTTATATTTTATTCACTGCTGAGAATATGATAGCTTTTATTGATGGATTTTTATCAACAAGACCAGAATGGTTAAATAGAGCAAATGCAGTTTTAGTTCAATGTGTATTATTAATACCTTTAACTTTAATAAGAAATTTAACTAAACTTTCAGTTGTATCATTAATTTCCTCAGGATTCATTGTGATTGGGTTATTAATAATATTTTATTTTTCAGGTTTAAAAATTTATTATGATGGATTAGGACCAAATATCGCAAATTTTAATTCAAGTAGTTGGACTTTATTAGTTGGAATAAGTGTTATTAGTTTTGAAGCCATTGGATTGATATTACCAATTGAAGCTTCAATGGCTCAACCTGAAAAATTTACAATGGTGTTACTGGTAAGTATGTTTACTATAACTGCTATTTTTGTAACTATTGGAACTATAGGTTATACTGCTTTTGGTGATAAAGTTAAATCAATTATTATATTAAATTTACCACATGGTAACCTTGCAGTTCAATCTATTCTTGTATTATATTCAATTGCAGTATTTTTATCAGCTCCATTACAATTATTCCCAGCTGTTAAAATTGGAGAATCAATAATTTTTAGACATAAGGGGAAAAATGGAAGTGGTAAACTTTATCATTCTGGTAAACATAATCCTCAAGTCAAATGGTTGAAAAATGCTTTTAGAGCTGTTTGTGTTGTTATTATCAGTGTTATTGCATACATGAATGCTGATAATATTGATAAATTCGCGTATGTATTAAAAATTTTGGTTTCACCAGAACAATTTCCCTTTTTATAAGCAAGATGGTAATGATATCACACTATGATAAGTTTTATCTGTTTCTTGTGACACTAAGGAGAAACTTTAAAACATCAATTACTAACTAATAATTCTAGCTCATTAAATGGTAACCTTTCATGTATTCCTTTAATATATGTTTATGCTCCCATGATACATTATAGAAGTTGTTGTAATTTAAATGATGGTAATTTAAGCGATAAAGATAAACGTAAAAGATATTGGTTTGGAAAATTGGATTGTTTTGTAGCTATATTTGGTGTTATTGCAACTATCTATAATACTTATCAAACTTTATATTATAATTGAAGCAGAAACCTTATTAAAGCTGCAATCTTATATGATAATCAATTACATTTAGGAATTATATTTATTTTGCATTGATCGAATGTTGAATTTGTACTCAAGAATCGGTTAAATTTATGTACATTTAGACAAATAGAGAAAATAGACAAAAATAGACGAAAACGATAAGGGAGATATGCTTTGCTTTAATAACTGTTTGATTTGAGGAATATTCAAATCGGACAAATATTACAATGTGAAACGAAGTTTAGGTCTTGATTGATGTTTCAAACATTTCTCGTAAATATTATTTCTTTATCTCTTTCGAAAAAACAAAATGTGAAACATTTCATCTAAACACGAATTTGTAAACATTATACTCAAAATATTTCAATCATATTAATGCCAGAATCTAAAAAGAGAAAACTAAGCAAAGAAGTGGAGGACAACAATGGATCAAGTTCACATTTAAAACCCATCAAAAAACTAAGTTGTCAAAGATGTCGAAGTAAAAAAGTGAAATGTGATGGTACACTTCCTTGTGCTGGATGTTTAAAAGCTCAAGTTGAATGTATTCAAACAATTTCGGATATGAGGAAGAAAAGACCAACATTAACTTATGTAAATAAGATAGAAAATCAATTGAAAAATGTTAGGGCATTCATCAATGAGTTGAAACAATTGGATAGTGAAAAACAAACAGAGTTATTAAAAAATACAGATTTGACTAATTTGATTAATGATGATGAAGAGACAGAATCTGGAATTAGCACTTCAGCAATAGCGGATCACAATGATGACGTTGATGAAACTAAAGCAATATACGGTCCTACATCTGTATATGATAATAACATTATAAAAAACAATACAAATTCACTGAAACGTGAAAATGAAATAAATGTAATAAATAAAATGAATAAAGATCCTGAAATTTTAAAATGTATACAATTATTTTTCACGTGGCAATATCCAGATCATAATATGTTTATTTTCAGAGAAGCATTTCTAATAGATTTCTTCAATCCAACTGCTTTAAGTCTATATTGTTCAAAAATTTTAATATTAAGTATATGTGCATTAGGTTCAAGAATGGCCAAAGATTCAATATATAATAAATCAAAAGAATATTATAAAGAAGCTAAAGCATTATTATTACAATCTTTAAGTCAACCATCAATAACATCATTACAAAGTTTTATGCTTTTAGCATTTTTTGATATATGTAATGGACTGAATTCAAGTGGTTGGATGCTACTGGGGAATGCAATGAGAATGGGGTTTGATATTGGATTTCAATTAAATCCTGAAGTTTGGTTTGTAAAATCAAAGGAAAGTTTGGATGAATTGGATGTTGCAATAAGATCAAGAATTTATTGGGGTTGTTATATGGCTGATCATTTTATAAGTTTAGTCTTAGGAAGACCATCAATTTTGAAAATGTCAGATGCATCAATTCCAGAAACTAAAGACTTACCTGATTTAGAATGGATTGATGGTTTCACTTATAATGGGTATGAAAAGAAGAATGGTAAAATAACTAATGAGTCAAATAAATCTTATATTGGTGATCCGTTAAATCAAATAATTAATTTAATTAATATATCGGACAACATATTGAATGACATTTTCACTAAAACTGACGTGGATGATAAATCAAATGAAGAAATCAATCTTGAATCAAGATTAGATAAATTGTATGAATATAATTCCCAAATAATGAATTGGAAACAAAATTTACCTGATGATTTGAAATGGGATAAAAATACATTGTCGAGAAATGCAGAAAATCCCACTTATTCAGGTATACGATATTACTATTATATTTTACTACTTTGTTTAAACCGTCCCTTTGTCGGGCTCGAAGCAGATGCAAATAATGTTCTTTCATCATTATCAATATGTTTAAATGTGATTGAAGATTTATATGAATCTATACGGAAATTCGAATCAGAGCATGGTTATAGAAGAGCATCAATATTTATTGTTTATTCATCCATTTTATCAATCTCAATTATTCTTTTAACTAATTCAACTTTTTCTCAAGTCAATGAACATAAGGAAAGGCTTCATTTTTTTATGAGTGTTTTATTGGGTTGTTCAAAAACATGGAAACTAGCTGATAAATCGTATAATTTAATCAAGGATAAATTAAAACAAAATTATGTTGGGGATACAAATGGTAATACTATAAAGACAGAACCTGTATTACAAATTAACAAACTTGCTACAACAAGTTATCAAGCTTCTCCTGTTTCTAGTGTTGATTCACAAAATTTCACAAATGTTTTATTGGATGATAATATTGATTTCCTTGGTGGTCCACCAGTTTTGATGACATCAGACCTATTTAATGAGGATTGGGAAGCATTATTCCCTGATTACATTTTTCATAGTAAAAATTAAATTAGAATTAATTAATATGTCTTATTACAATCGTCCTAAATATCTATAAACTATATTCCTTCAATGCTTTATTTATCATTAACTTTTGATGACATTTCAGCTTGTTTAATTAAATTTTCTGGAGCATCTAAAGTATCCAATTTGATTTCAACTAATCTTATTTTATCATTTTTATTAAATTCTTCATCTTTAAATAATTTTGAAATTTCACCAACTTTTCCAACTTTATATGTATTAAAATCTGGTGCTTTAAAAGTTTTTAATAAATCTGTATATTCCCATTCTTGAATATCATTATATTGAGCAGTTTTACCATGAATAAATCTTTCAATTGTAAAACCATTATTATTTAAAACAAATATATAAAGATTATTATTATTTCTTGCCATTGTTGAAATTTCCTGTACTGTTAATTGTAATGAACCGTCACCAACAAATAAGATTACTCTTCTTTTTGGGTCAATTTCTTGAATAGCTGTGGCAGCACCTTGAGCACTAGGTAAAGAATAACCAATTGAACCCCAAAGTACTTGAGAAATACCAATTACATTTTTAGGAAATTTAGTTTGAATTATACCAAAATTTGATGTACCTGTTTCACTTATTACAACATCACCATCTTTTAACCAAGAACTTAAATTAGACCAAAGCCAAGCTTGAGTGATTTTATGATCATCTGCTAATTTAACAGCTGGTAATTGTTCCCAATCATTTGTTTTTGGAGTTGAACTTTCAACAAATTTTTTCAATTCTGGTGATTCAACTAATTTTCCAACTAATTCTTTCATTCTAATTTTTGGATATTGAGCATTTTTAATTTTAGTATAATCTGAATGAAATTCAACAACTTTTGAAGAAGGTAAAGCATATGAAAAAGCACCAGTATTGAAATCAGATAAAACAGCACCCAATGATAAAACTAAATCAGATTCTTCAACCAATTTTTTGGTTTCTGGATATGATAAATCTCCCAAATAAACACCAACAAATTTTGGATCGCTTTCATCAATATCTCTTGAACCTTTTGCCATTGGAGTAATAGCAAATTTGAATTTAGTTAATTGAATTAATTTATTAGCTTCATAAGTAGCATTATGTCTTGCACAACACGCATCAACAATAATTACAGGATTTTTAGCTTTTGAAATTAATGATAAAATTTCACCTAAAACTTCAGTTTGTATTTCTTCATTATTTGGTGGTGGAGTTAAATTTAATGGTTTATCTAATAATTTTTTTGGTACTTTAGCATTAAATAAATTAGATGGGAATGCTAAATAAGTTGGTCTTTGATTAATGAAAGCTGATTCTATAACTCTATCAATTTCTTTTGGTGCTTCGTTTGGATCTTTTAATGCAGCAGTTGTAGCACTTATAAATGATGCAATTTTATGGAAAACTGTAAAATCCCCATTACCTAAAGTATGATGTAATAATAATTCATTTGCTTGAGCATCAACTGATGGTGTACCAACAATATGAACTAAACCAACATGTTCGGAATATGAACCTGCAATGGCATTGACTGCTGATAATTCACCTACACCAAATGTTGTGACAACAGCACCAATTGCTGAACCTTCAGGGGTAAGACCATTTCTCACTCTTGAATATCCATCTGTTGCATAACCAGCATTTAATTCATTAACACTTCCAACCCATTTCATACCCTCTACTTCATAAACTTTATCTAATAAAGCTAAATTGAAATCTCCTGGTACTCCGAAAATATTTTTAATATTTATTGGTTTTTGATTTAATCTTTCGAATAAATATCTACCTAATGTAATTGTTTCTTCTGACATTGTTTTTGGTTGGTCAATTGATTGTTGAATTGATTGTAGAATTGATTAAATTCTTGAAAAATTTAAGATTCATAGTAGAAATATTTAGAATGTTAAAGGAATTTTATAATTTTAATCATATATAACTCCGGAGTAAATTGTTCCTAACGCATGTTTTATAAACAATAGACAAGATTGCTATCAATTTAGTTTTGCTAACAAAATTTTAGAATAAAACTAAATAAATAGTTCTAATAGTTACTTCATCCATTCATAACCACTTTTAATCATTTGATTATCCATGATGTCCTGTTCACTAAATTACAGTCCCGTTGCTAGGCGACTCGAAATTGATCTAAAAATAGTTTAGGAAATTTCATTCTCTGATACGAGGTAGACATTCTCATTTTTTTTTTTTATATAATAACTTGTTCAAGCCGCCTAATGCCGTTTCTGAAAAGCATAATTATTTGAAATTCCAGTTGACCCGAATTTACAAAAAAACAAGACTATATCCACTCAAATCACAAAGGCTACACATGTAGTTGATATAATCTTTCCTCGATTTAGAAAAAGTAAAAAAGAGTTTGCTAAAGCCAAAAAAAAAATTGAATGATGTTTTTGCAGATGATTCCGCCCAGGATCGAACTGGGGACGTTATGCGTGTTAAGCATATGCCATAACCAACTAGACCACGGAACCAATTTTTTTTAATTTTTATTGAGCAGGCACCCAGATCTGTTGAGCACGACTAAAAATAAATAAAATTTTTGTTCTCACTCTCGTTTAGATTTGTCACCATTATCAACTTTTTATCTCTTCATAATTTTTTAATTTTTTTTGAACCTCATCTCTAATATTTTTATCATACTACATTTTAAACTTTACAACCAGATTACATACTATACAACCTTAATATACATCACAAATATAATTAGTAAAGATGCAATTATCTTGGAAGGATATACCTCCTGTTCCAACATCAAATGAGATGTTGGATATAATATTAAATAGAACTCAAAGAAAAACACCAACAGTTATAAGACCTGGTTTCAAAATAACTCGTATCAGAGCTTTTTATATGAGAAAAGTTAAATTTACAGCTGAAGGATTTGTTGAAAAATTTAATGATTTATTAAGTGGATTTCCAAATATTAATGATGTTCATCCTTTTCATCGTGATTTAATGGATACATTATATGAAAAAAATCATTATAAAGTTTCATTAGCTGCTGTATCAAAAGCTAAAACATTAATTGAACAAGTTAGTAGAGATTATAATAGATTATTAAAATTTGGTCAATCATTATATCAATGTAAACAATTAAAAAGAGCTGCTTTAGGTCGTATGGCTACTATAACAAAAAAATTAAAAGATCCTTTTATTTATTTAGAACAAGTTAGACAACATTTAGGTAGATTACCATCTATTGATCCAAATACTAGAACTTTATTAATTTGTGGATATCCAAATGTTGGTAAATCATCATTTTTAAGATGTATTACAAAAGCTGATGTTGAAGTTCAACCTTATGCTTTTACAACTAAATCGTTATATGTTGGACATTTTGATTATAAATATCTTAGATTTCAAGCTATAGATACTCCAGGTATATTAGATAGACCAACTGAAGAAATGAATAATATAGAGATGCAAAGTATATATGCTATAGCACATTTAAGATCATGTGTATTATATTTTATGGATTTATCTGAACAATGTGGATTTTCAATTGAAGCACAAGTTAAATTATTTCATTCAATAAAACCATTATTTGCAAATAAATCAGTAATGATTGTAATGAATAAATCAGATATTATAAAAATT
Source organism: Lodderomyces pseudojiufengensis (assembly GCF_024610245.1). Classification (NCBI taxonomy): domain Eukaryota; kingdom Fungi; phylum Ascomycota; class Pichiomycetes; order Serinales; family Debaryomycetaceae; genus Lodderomyces; species Lodderomyces pseudojiufengensis. The sequence goes on from NW_026261535.1 coordinate 205,554, forward strand.
GAAGATTTAGATCAAGAAAAACAAGATCTTTTAGATACTTTAAAAGTAGTTCTAGGAGTTGAAATAATGCAAACTTCATGTTATGAAGAAGAAAATGTTATGCAAGTACGTAATCATGCTTGTGAAAAATTATTAACTGCAAGAATTGAACAAAAATTAAAAGGAACAGCAAGAATTAATAATGTATTAAATAAAATTCATGTTGCGAAACCTCAACAAAGAGATGATGTTGAAAGATTACCATATATTCCTGAAGGTATTAAAGATTTAAGTAAATATGATATAAATGATCCAGATAGAAGAAAATTAGCAAAAGATTATGAATTTGAAAATGGTGGAGCTGGTGTTTTCAATATAAATTTAAAAGATAAATATATATTAGATGAAGAAGAATGGAAACAAGATACAATGCCAGAATTTTTAGATGGTAAAAATGTTTATGATTATTTAGATCCAGATATTTCTGCAAAATTACAAGCATTAGAAGAAGAAGAAGAAAGATTAGAACAAGAAGGATTTTATGATTCAGATGAAGAAGAAGATGAAAATATGGATAATGAAGAATTACAAGATATAAGAGATAAAGCTCAATGGATAAGGAATAAACAAAAAACAATGATAATAGAAGGTAGAAATAGAAAATCTTTAAAAAATAAAGCTATAATGCCAAGAGATCAAATCAAAAAATCTTTTGGAGAATTTGAAGAACATATGTATAATATAGGTCATGATACTGATAAATTAAAAATTGGTAAAAAAAGGAAACATGAAGATTCAAGTATATCAGGTGTTGATATATTAAAACAAAATCAAGGTATAAAATCAAGAAAATTAGCTAAAAAGAAACAAGCTGTAAATCAAACAGATAGATTAAATGATGGTGTTAATGATGGTGCATTAAGATCTCAAGCAGAAAGATTAGCTAAAATACAAAGAAGAGAAAGAAATAGAATGGCAAGACAAGGTGAAGGTGATAGACATTCTACTGCTGCTTTACCAAAACATTTATTTAGTGGTAAAAGAGGTATTGGATCAAGTGATCGTCGTTAAAGTATATTGATTCAATAAAAAATTATTAATTTGAAAATTTTATTTTAAAGTGTAGACTTTTTTGAAGATTCTGATTTACGGTAAGCCCCAGCAGCAAAGATGAAATTTTTTCAATCCAAGCATTAGATCTATGTCTATTATTTCCTCTGAGAGTTTTGCTTTGGTTAATTGCAATATAACTCCCTGAGAGTTCAAAGTTACAGCGAAGTTAATGGTATCCCCGAGTTTGAGTCGGAAATGCTCAAATGGTCTTGCAAAATCAAGGATATGCATCTGGATTTGAATTATTAGAAGGCCGTTTTTATTTCAAGATTTTCGACTTTTATCATGCAATGGTTGGGAACGTTAATTTTTCCCCTCCTATTTTTTGGTTTCGTGGGATTCTATTTTAAAAATCAAGACTTCACCAAATTTCAAGAACACTTCGAGTAAGAGCCAGAACTCAAAATGAACTGCAAACTGCTGAAAAGACAAATATAGAAAGTGAATTTAATCGCTTAAGATTTCTCCAGATCTGAACCAATTTTTCAGATCCACAGATCAAGTCAAAAAAATAAAAAAAAAAGAAATCTGAAATCTGAAAAAAATACAACCCCCTAAGTTATCTCCCACAGTTTTTGTATTGCATATTTTGTTACCTAAGGTCTGTCTAATTCGATAACATTGTTGTAACTCTATCTCACAGTAGTAATATAAGCTTTAGCACAACCCTTGAGGGAGTCGGAATTCAAACTTTCTATCGTTTTTTGTAGTTTAATGAGTCAAGATCAACAATCTTTATCTTATCTATTAAAAAGTGACACAAAATACTTCTATTTACGTAATGAAACATTGTTTCTTACGTAATATTATCCACAATTCCTTATCTTTTTTCAATTTCAAATACAATATGTGTACCATAACTCATGAATTAATTAATGAATTACTTAGTTAGTTTAGTTAGTCTATCGTATTATACTTCACATTTTTAACACTTTATACACTAAATTTCATTAGACTTCAGGTAACTATTATTAATGTAATAAATGTAAGTAATATATTTGTTATCTAATACTAAAGTACTTAATTTTTTTCCTCCTTAAGCCTAATTTAATTATCAAAATCTTTATCTAAATCAAACTATATTTCGATATACCTTTTCCAGGACCTAAGTCACTCATTCATAGTTCTTCTATAATTTGAGAAGATATTCAGTGATTTTTGTACCATTTAATTCATATCTGATCAAAGATCTATCAAATTAATCAATAAAAAAGTTTAAAGCTTTTATAAAATTCCATACATTTTTTTCATTTCTAGAATTTTTAAAGATAAAAAGATTAGATTTATTAATTTTATTTTCCTTTTTTCCAAATCAAAGATATTAGAGACCAATATAGATCATAGATAGACCTAATAAGTTATTTAAAAGACATTGTAACTACTACTGAAGGTATTGAACCTTCATCCTTCAATTTGAAACAAATTTCATTATAGTTTTCCCTTATCAGTACAATAAATATAAAATGAGAGCAACGCCATACTATCAAGATAATCAATTCCACAATTTTGATACTTCACCACAACAACAACATCAAACCTCAACCTTGCTTAATTATAGACAACAACTGCAACCTCAACATCAGCATCAAAATTATCAACATCAACAGCAACAACAGCACCATACTCCACAACAACAACCTCGCCATAGTTCATCAAAATCTTTTGATCTTAGTTCATTAAGTGCTGATTTACCTCCAAATACAGGTCCACCAGGTTCAGTTCCAATTACAAATGGTATAAACTCATCAAATAATAAAAATTTAAGTCATGTTCCTTGTAAATTTTTTAAACAAGGAATATGTCAAGCTGGAGATTCTTGTCCTTTTAGTCATAATATTGAAGGTGCATTAGCAGCAGATAAATTACCATGTAAATATTTTTTAAAGGGAAATTGTAAATTTGGTTTAAAATGTGCTTTAGCTCATTATTTACCTGATGGTACAAGAGTTAATCCAAAAAATTTTATTTTTAATCAAAATTTGAATAATGATAATTACACTCATAAACAACAACTGCAACAACAACAATATCAACCTAATCAACCTCATCTACAATCTCTTGAAAGACAACATAGTTATCAACAATCTGTTACTGGTACTTCACCGGATTATTATTCATCGTTAAAAGATGATGAAAATTCAATTATAATATCACCAACTTCAAATTATCAAGCTACAAATTTCAAAGATAAACCTTTAAATCAAGGTCCAATAACTTTAAATTCAATTGCAAATGATAGTCTTGCAAGATCAAGTTCTTTTAAAAGTTTTTCGAATAACAAGGACCTTAATAGTCAAAATTCTTCACCAGTTAATCAAACAAAAACTACAGTAAGTCAATATAAACCAATTAATTATCAAAATAGCAATTATCAACCTTTTGGTTCAAATTCATATTCAAATGCTTTTAATGTCAGCAATGACTTGACAAATTCAAACTCAAGTTCTTTTTCAAATAGTCAAATAAACCAATTAAATCAACCATTTACAAAATTGAATAGATCATATTCAACAAATTTAACAAATCCAAATTCAATTTCACCACCAAATCATCAATTTTTCAAACAACAACAACAAAATTCATTTGTTATTCAATCATCTCAAGATTATATTCCTAGTACAAGACATTCATTTAATTCTTTAAGTCATAGTAACGAATTTTGCTCATTTAGACGATCATTGCAAGAACAGCAAGCTTTCCAACAACAACATCAACAATTATTTAACACTACAGCCGTATTTGATGAAGATGATGAACTTCCAAAAAAATTCGAAGAACAAGATCAAGAAGAGGAAGAAGACGATGATGATGATCATAAAGGAGATTATTTACCTACATCTGTTGCAAATGTTGTATTTGGGTTAGATTTATAAAGTTATCAGACTTTCGGGTGGAAATCAAAATTTATAAAATGATTTTTTTCAAAATTTATAATAGAGTTAAAAAGAAAAGACGTTACAAAGGTTAGTTGGTTGGTTAATTTATAAAGGTTTTATTTATACCGGTTTTGTTTTTTATTCAAAGATTTATTGATGGTTTTAAGGTTCTTTACGTAAGGCAAAAGGGAAGTTGTATTTTTCAACTTATGTTATAGTCATTACTGGATATTGACTATTATTGTTTCAGATTGTGTTTTGTCTGTTATTTCATACTTCGGTTAATTTTTTATTAGAATGTTTCAATTTGTAGTTTTTGGTTATCGTTTATAAATTAAAATATATATTACATTAAAAGCTACTTTAAATTTCTTTAAGATCAATATTAAGGGTCAATTTAAACACCGATTGTAAAAATCAAGTATAGTCCAAATTTTGAACTACAAAATGATACCAAAAATCGAGTTATTGAATCTTTGTACATTGAATCATTTCTATTTACATTCATAACGATCGCCCTCAAACATTTTCAATTTTTTTTAAATTTGGATCTTCTCTATAAATATCTGCAGATTTTAAAACAAATTTTTGCATTTCAGAAGGATTAAAAACATCTAATTCGGGTTTTAAACCTCTTTCAGAATCACTTTCAAATAATTTACCAACCAACAATATTTTGTCGTTGAAAGGGTTCATTGTATAAACTAAGTAGTCATTCACTTTTGTTTCATTTTCTTGTATAATTTCATTGTTTGATTTATTTGTTATTGTTAATTTTTGAGTTGTTTTTAAATTCATTATATATTGGACATAACATCCAATACCATCTTGATCAGGTATTACATTAAACATTGTAATTTTTGGGTTTGAATCAATACTCACTAGCTCCCAATTTATTTTACCATTTAAAATTTTAAAATTTTCTGATCTTTTTGTTAATATTTCAATAAGATGTTTACCACAACATTGATCTAATTTTGAATTTAAAAATTTTGAAATTTCCAATGATTTCTTTTCGGAATTAGTTAAAGCAGTAGATTTTGTACATGATTGAGCAAATATCTTATTTGTCTTTATATAATTTTCAATGCTTTGATCTTTCCATTTATTAAAATTTAAAGGTTGACCAATTTCTCTTTTAAATTTTATAACATTATATGTATTAAATGCAAATACCATTATTCTTCTTAAAATTAATTTTGGCCATTTTAATGGAGAATATTTAATTAGGGATGGTGGAACATATAAATCTGACATAACTCCAATATATGATATTGGAACTTGTGCTATATTCATTTGTTTTTTTTTCTTTTTGGGAGGATCATTTTCTGTGTTTGATGTTGCATATGTACGTATTAGTGTTTTTGATGAGCACGGTTTTATAAAATGGGACTTTAGGTTCGGGAGGATTCTTATTGATGTTCTTAAACCGATCATCTTTTCTACTGATCTTGATCTTGTAAGTGAAAAATTATATCGTTTCTCCTTCGGTAGAACTTTTTTTTTTTTGCAGTAATTTGATTTATACCAAAGAACAAACATGAACTACAAGGACACAGAGCAAAATTATAATAAAACTCTTCAAAATAATACAATCCACGCTTTCATTAATCAAAGTAATAAATCAGTAACAGAGTGTTGGTCTGATTTCTTAGTAGTAGAACATAATATACTGAACAGATTTTGTCGCATGATAGTACGTCGCCAAATCTTATTTTATGTTATTGAATTATTATATTTTTTTTTCTATACAGTAGACACAAGATGACTTATCTTTTTAGGATAATAACTACATTGATCTGATTCACTATACCATCACAATTTACACTCACAACAAACCCTGTCCTTTATTTATTAATATACATCAGCATCCACATTTCTATTTCACTAACAAAAACCTCAAAATGCCTGCACAAACAAAACAAATACCTGAAAAGGAAAGATTTATACAATGTTGTGCAGATATATCATTAGAATTAGTATCATCATTAAAATCATCAAAAGATATAAATTTAAATGGTTTAATTATAAGATATGCTAAAAAATATAAATTAAAAAATCAACCAAGATTAACTGATATAATATCATCAATACCTGATCAACATAAAAAATATTTAATACCTAAATTAAAAGCGAAACCAGTTAGAACTGCTTCTGGAATAGCTGTTGTTGCAGTAATGTGTAAACCTCATAGATGTCCTCATATTGCATATACTGGAAATATATGTGTTTATTGTCCTGGAGGTCCTGATTCAGATTTTGAATATTCAACTCAATCATATACAGGATATGAACCAACATCAATGAGAGCAATAAGAGCAAGATATGATCCTTATGAACAAGCAAGAGGTAGAGTAGATCAATTAAGAAAATTAGGTCATTCAATAGATAAAGTTGAATATATTATAATGGGAGGAACATTTATGTCATTACCAATAGAATATAGAGAAAATTTTATAACTCAATTACATAATGCATTAACTGGATTTAATGGTAAAAATATAGATGAAGCAATTGAATTTTCTCAACAATCTCAGACTAAATGTGTTGGTATAACTATTGAAACAAGACCTGATTATTGTACAGAAACTCATTTAAGTGATATGTTAAAATATGGTTGTACAAGATTAGAAATTGGAGTACAATCAGTATATGAAGATGTTGCAAGAGATACAAATAGAGGTCATACAGTAAAATCAGTATGTGAAACATTTGCAGTTGCCAAGGATGCAGGATATAAAGTTGTAAGTCATATGATGCCTGATTTACCAAATGTTGGAATGGAAAGAGATTTAGAACAATTTAAAGAATATTTTGAAAATCCAGATTTTAGAACTGATGGTTTAAAATTATATCCAACTTTAGTTATTAGAGGTACTGGTCTTTACGAATTATGGAAACAAGGATTATATAAAAGTTATAATGCAAATGCTTTAATTGATTTAATTGCAAGAATATTAGCATTAGTTCCACCATGGACAAGAATTTATAGAGTTCAAAGAGATATTCCAATGCCATTAGTTACTTCTGGTGTTGAAAATGGGAATTTAAGAGAATTAGCATTAGCAAGAATGAAAGATTTTGGTACATCATGTAGAGATGTTAGAACAAGAGAAGTTGGTATACAAGAAGTTCATCATAAAGTTGTACCTGATCAAGTTGAATTAATAAGAAGAGATTATTATGCAAATGGTGGTTGGGAAACTTTTTTAAGTTATGAAGATCCAAAACAAGATATTTTAATTGGTTTGCTAAGATTAAGAAAAGCAAGTAAAAAGTATACTTTTAGAAAAGAATTTACAAAACAACAAACTTCAATAGTTAGAGAATTACATGTTTATGGATCTGTTGTTCCTTTACATTCAAGGGATCCAAGAAAATTTCAACATCAAGGTTTTGGTACTTTATTAATGGAAGAAGCAGCAAGAATTGCAAAAGAAGAACATGGATCTGAAAAAATAAGTGTAATTTCGGGTGTTGGGGTAAGAAATTATTATGCTAAATTAGGTTATGAATTAGATGGACCTTTTATGTCAAAAATGCTTTAATTAAGAGAGAGTAGTAGTAATGAAATTTAATGTCAATAATGGGAAAACGGTGTGTATAATTAAGTATTTAACAATAAATTATTTATTTTCTTATTTATTTAATGTTAAAGTTTAATTACGTCTATAAATATAATACCTAATGCAAATGATGAAAAAAAAGAATCAAAACAAAAATAATTTGAACTGAAGAATTAAAAACTTAATTGTAATTTATCGACTGTTTAAAAAATTTTTATTTAATTTTTGTAATCCTCCTCTATGTAATGCAGGAGCTTTAACTTTATTTTTTAATAATGAATTAACACTTTCATTTTTATTTGCATTTTGTGGTATATCAGCAGCATTAGTATTTGGTTTTTTAGTGGTGCTAGATCCATCTTTTACTTGATTTAATTCTTTAATTCTTTCTTGTACCATTTTATCCAAATGATGTTCTTTACCTCTTGAATTAATTAACCAAGGATTTTGTAATAAAGCAGAATATGAAGGTCTTAAATCTGGATTTTTATTTAAACATGATTTTACAAAAAATTGAGCTTCTTTTGAATAAATTGTTGAATCTAATTTTGGAGGTTCTCCATCAACTATTGCACTTAATTGTGAAAAAATATTATCATAAGTTTCTGCAGGATAAGGATAATGTCCAACAGCTAATTCTAATATAGTTAAACCTAATGACCAAATATCTGATTGAACTGAATATGTTGCATCATCTGGTTTTAAACTTTTTATTCTTTCTGGTGCCATATATGATTGACAACCAATATTTGTTTTAGCTAATGAGGCAACTAAATTTCCTGAAACTCCAAAATCACATAATTTAACTTTACCTTGAGAATTTACTAATATATTTGTTGGTTTAACATCTCTATGAATTATATTATGATTATCTTTTAATTCTTTTAATCCTCTTATAACTGATTCTGTTATATATGCTAATGAAGTTTCATCCTTCACACCTATATTATCACCAAATATTTTATCTAATGAACCACCATCCATATATTCAATACACATATAAACAGCACCTTCAACAAAAAATGCACCATAAAAATCAACTATATATGGAGAATCACATTTATGTAAAATATCTAATTCCATTAAAATTTGAGTAAATTTAGTTTCATCTAATTCTAATCTAACTTCTTTCATTGCCATTAATACTCCAGTTGGTTTATGTAAAACTTTTGAAACTGATCCATAATTACCTCTACCTAATTCATCTAAACATTCAAATTCTTCTAATGATACTCTAAATGATGAACCTGATGAAAAATCTATTCCCTTTGAATGTAATGATGCTTTACCTGCAAAATTTAATTGACCAGATTTTATATCGATATATTTTGAATAATTTGCAAATAAACCTTGTAGCTGTGGTTCAGAATTTGAACTATCTATTGTACTATTATTGTTGCTACTATCAAAACTATGATCAGAATTTATTGAACCAGGTGTTGAATTTTTACTTAAACTATTATTTCTTGAAGGTAAATTACTATTTGAAGAATCAAAATTTAATTTTAAATTTGGTTTTTTCTTTCTTTCTGATAATCTTCTTGATAATTCATTGGGAGTACCTAATTTTGGTTTTATTTGATTTGCATATAATTGATTTGTTGATTGTGGAGTATCTTCTCCTGGTGATTTCAATGCACTTGATTCAAAATTTATTGCTGAGCTTAACGAGCCAGTAGTATTTTGGGGTGGTTGTTGTAATGAAGGTGATGATAATGCAGAAGTTTTTGGTGACGATGATGAATTTAATGGTAATGCATTTGTATTTAATTTCATACCTCGTCTTTGAGATAAAGAAGGTTTCTTTTGAGATATTTGTTGTGGAGATCCTGGACCTTGTTGATTTAATTGGGGGTTGGATCCATTAATTGAAGCAAATCTATTTGACATTGGATATCTATTTGGTAAATTTAATTGTGGTGGAACTATTGATGGATGGGAATTAGGATTACTAAATAAATTCGATGTATTTGTAGAAGAAGTAATTTCCTTTTGACTTATATCCAATTCTTTCCCATTTATTGATTTATGATTATGAATTGTTTCTATTAGAGAATCACTATTGAAAACTCCAGCTTTTAGTTGATTGGAATCAGGCAAAGCTGGTGATAATTTTGAAGTATTATTAGGTTTATATACGTTCAAAGGTTCAGATGCTGGTTTTGAACGTTTTTGTTGAAAAGCCATTAATCTTGCTTGAATATCACTATTTATAGGAGTATGAACAGTTGAGGTATTAGTTGTTGATGCTGATGTTATGGGTGGTGATGCCAAAGGTGGTTGAGCTGTTGTTGTAGATTTATCTGAATTTGTTGAAGATGTTGAGTTATTTCTTGAAGGTTTTGATGATAAAGGAGTTGATTTTGAAAATTCATCAAGATGAAAATTTTCAAATTGAGTTTCAATATCTTTCTTACTTGAATTATTATTATTTGTATGACTCATGTTGATGTATTTTTATATTCTTAAGTATGTAGAATTATGGTATTTGTAGTAAGGTTTGGTATTTGATAAGGAATGGATAGATTGATTTTGAACAAAAAAGAATCTATAAAGTCATATAATATTGATATAGATGTGATAAAATAACTAGATATTATGACTCTATTTAGATTAATAAAATCAGTACGATCTTAATGATGGAATTATTGAAAAAATTACCTTCAAAATTAACGTTTGAATGATTGTATTAAAGGAATAATAATAGTCAATTTCTTATATCTTGATTTCCTTAATTCTTTTTTTTCTTCTTTATTTCTCAAAATATTGTACGCTATCTTCCTTATATAATATAATAGTAAATCCCCTTTTTAAATGTATAAATTAGATCAAATATTTGTATTATGATTAAGTAGAGAGTATCTGTTGGTATTTAATGGAATGAAGATGAGTTATTTTATAACAATTTTGGATAAATAGCTTTATAGAAAACAACAATAGAATATTTACACTTACTTATTAGTAAGAAAATCAAATTCCTTTAAACTAATTAAAAAGATTTAATGAATTATACATTTCTTTAAAGAAAAATACAATACAAACATTTCACAATTACACTTACGAAGTCCTTTCGATAATTTATTATTTCTATGGTCCCATCACCGTTATAGTGTTCAAAATACTGATGTTTGACTAGCTCCATCCAATTGTAATAGATATTCATAGAAAAAGATTTTGAAACAACTCAAAACCGCGCGTTAATCAACTTAAAACCTTAAATTTTGAAGGTTGAAGAAATTCAGAAGTAATTGTAAATAATAGCAGGAGGTCTTAGTAATAAATTACTACTATTATAATCAAAAAAAACAGAACTAAAGGAAATCGGAAGTTACAAAACTTTAAAATAAATTTTAAACATTGAGGCAAATTAATTTTGAACTATTCGATCTGTAAAAATTAAAACCAATATAATCTCTAATCCTACATATTTTGCTATTCTATATACTTGTTGTATGTCATATTTGACAGGTTCCATTGGAGGGGATTCAAAGCAATCCATCTTTCTCTTTGTAAATTTTTATTCAAACAACATCTTAAAAAAAACCGCCTTAGGTGAAATTAGCAAAAAGATGTATGAAACTAACTTAACTTATTGTAGTTAATTCATCACAAAATGAGAAATGTTATTATGACATATCTTGAGATCTCTCACTCGAGATCGAAATCTATAATTGATTATGAAAATGTTCAGATTTCAGGATATAATATTGAAATTCGGATATAAATATAAAAGTCGAAATTTGTTTTTAAAGACGAAATTTTTAGATTAAAACATCTGTTTTGATTAAATTTTCTACCGAAACCAAAATTTGAAATGTACTAGCTATATGATCAGGTCTTTTTTCGTAGACTATTTGTGAATTTAAACATTCTGACTTGAATACAGGGCTATTTTGAACGGTAAATTTTTGTACAATGTCGGTCAATTTCAATAAATCCGTTCAAAATTAGATTTGATTAAATATCGTTATCATCATAAGATTGACAACTGCATAGGTGACTAAATTACTTTTAAAAAACAAACTTGGCCCTTCCCCTTGTTTATAAATATTCTTTCTATTTTAACCTAGAGACTTCGAGAAATGATAATCAGAGCAGTTCCGAATTCCGTTGTAGAAAGATGAAATTTGTCTCGGAATAATTTTGTGTAAATTAACGGGTTTCAGAATTGTTTGATAAATCAAGAAATTATAATTTGGTGGAAAACAATTTATCACCTTGACATCTCAATTCTGAGTATTGGTTTATATGAGCTAATGAATGATTAAGCTTCTAGTTTGGTCTTGCGGGAGATGTGTCAATTCTGACGTATACGTGTCTAAGAACGGTATTTATACAAATTGAAGAAACTACTTTTGTTGATGTCATGGTCTTCTCAAAGTTAGAATAATCCATCTATAGTAAATGATGATGGCCAAATCTTTGACAAGCCTATGTGTTTCAGAATTGGTTTTTTTCCTAATGTAGGTAGGAACAGCTTTTTGATTAGATCTAGAAAAACATTTTTTGCTGAAGGTAGTCCTACCCCCTAAGATGAAAAAATCAACATCAGGATCCATTTACTCTGCTTTTTAAATTCAAGGTAAACAATAACGATCAGTAATCTCTTGGTTCTTTAATTTGAACCTTTGCCAAGATATATTTATCAAGTTCTTCGTAGTTCTATCTAGAAAATTCGGTACCAGTGTGTAATAAACTCATTGATAAAAGTTAAAAAATTTCATTGGTTCGATTGGACTCTGTGTGTTTGTATTTTGCTCATTCTTGCTTTGGATATTCTTATCCGTTTATTCAAATAAATCCCTAATTCACAGAGACGATTTGCTTTGACCTTGAATCTTGTCAGATAGTCTACCAGTCAATTTCAACGTACAAATTTAAAGTTTCATTTATCTCCCACTAACAAAAAACTAAAACACAAAACCAATTTCAAAACAAAATAAAAATTTAAGTTTGCCATTTGACTTTTGAAGTCAATAATTTTACAACCAAACAATAATAACTACATAGGCAACCACTAAATGATTTATGATTACCAAGCAAAGTCATGATTTGAACGATAAAAACACAACGTTTGACGTAAGTTCAATCAACTGGTCAAATCATTCAACTTCATCATCTCAAATCAAATTACAAATTAATGACTATGATACTTATCAATCTTATCCTACCAAATTGGATCAATTATACACAAAAGTTTCTCAAGTTCCAATTATCAGAATTTATGGTTCAATTAATGTTGAACATAAATCACCGGGATTTGAATTATCTCCAAATAAAAGAAGGAAATTAAATAATGAAATTTCTTCAAATAATAATAAATCATCAGTATTTAATGTTGTAATTCATGTTCACAATTTTTATCCTTATTTTTATGTTGATTGTCATGAAACTGATTATAATAAATTACAAAGTCAAGAATTTTTTGATAGCCTTATAACATATTTAGAAAATTTACTTAAACAATCATTTGGGAAAAGACGCGGTAGGAAAGGTACTGAAGAACAGGAATTGGAAACAGACGAAGAAGAAGAAGAAGCAAATGAAGAAGCGAAAAATGATCAAAATAGAAAACCAGATGATCACCAGAAATCAAAAACTTTAAGAAAATACATTGCAAATGTTTCAATATGTAAAGGTGTTTCGATATATGGATTCCAATTAGGTTATAAATTATTTTATAAAATATCATTACTATCTCCCCTTTATAAGAACAGATTAGCAAGAATGTTTCAAGAAAATAAAGTGAGCTTATATAGATTTGATCAAAATGATAATGATGAAAAAAAGAAAAAACCTCCATATTCATATGTTTATGAAGTTCATATTCCATTACTTTTACAATTTTTAACTGATTTTAATTTATTTGGGTGCGGTTGGTTATTTGTTGATACTGATCATATCAATAAAGGACCAAATACACGTGGATTATATTTTAGAACTCCATTATTTACTGACATAAGTCGAGAAGCCTACAATCAATCCCAAATTTATTCACTTACTAAATTTTTACAAAGATATATAACAGCAGATAATGTATTAGTTGATGGAGGTAATTTACAATCATTTACAAGAATAGGTAAAACAATGTTAGAAATGGATATAACAACTAGTGCCATCGTTAATAGATCTTGGTTATCAGCAAGGGAATTACATGATGATTTTACTGAAAGAAATGAATTTAATGAGTATCAAAGAGATTTAAAAATTTTTGGTTATCCAAAACATGGTTATAAACATGAATTAGATGGTAATCCAAAAATATATATATCATCTTTAAAACATATCTATAATGATTTAAAATATCAATGTCATTTAAAAAATTCTAATTTTGATGTTTCTGTTGATGTATTAGAATCAAATACAAGAAATTATTTTGGAACTGGTTCAACTAAATGGTCAAATCAAAAACAATTAGATGAATTATTAGATTATTTAATACAAATGAATGGATCACTGAAAAATATGGGATTTGATATATATTCTGAAAAAATTATAAAAGATAGACATTCTCAAGATGATTATGATTTTGATATATTAGAAGATTTTAAAACTTCTTTTGATACAGTTGATATTGAAAAAAATTTACAATTTCATAATGAAAAAATGAAATTTGTTGATAATTTAGTAATTTGGGGAGATTATAATGATTTATTTAAATTACTGCAACTGATTACAAGTTTATCATCTCCTGAATTAAATGCAATACCGGAAAAATCAATAGAAATTTATGATAATGATTCTGATACAGATACAGAGAAGGGTGAGATTAACTTATTTAGTGAGAATGGAGTGGATATAAACGAAATTGAAGATCAAGAAGATACGGGGAATATAAATTTTGAAGAAGATGAAGATAAAAAAGAAAATGGAAATGAAAATCAGAATGTTTTTAATATTGATGAAGATGATGAGATTGAGGATTATGATTCAGCTGAAGAATTTGATGAAACTTTAATGAGATCAATGACTCAGTTGAAGACTCAAAATAATGTTGAAAAGGCTGTGAAAAAACCAAGTTTTGATATTTTATCACAAATTGAAGATGTTTCGTTTACTCCTACACCAATTCAAAATATTTCTCCACCTTTAATCAATATGAAACCAGGTAAAAACGAATATGAAGTGATTGTACCTGATCAATTGAAAAAGGAAAACTATTCTAAACTGTTTCAAAATTTTGGAATACTAGAAATCAATTATACAGATCCATATTATAGTAAAAAAGATGATATACCATTAAGACCTTTTATTTTTGCAAATCAAAAAATGCATGTACAATTGAAGAACGAAGAGACAATGCCTAAACTTGATATAATTGACCCAAACAATTTGAAAAAACTAGATCCCGTCAACTCTACTAGAACTTGGCAATATCAAATTGATCCACCAAGTAAAGCTAGTATTTCCAATTGGCTTAAAAATGAAGAATCAAAAGTTATTAAAAAAAAATTAAAATATAGATCACAAATAGAACCAGGTATAACTCAATCAAATGATTATAAATTTAGTTATAATTCAGAAAAAGTAGCAAGAAAACCAGATGAATTTAATTATTTATCTGATTTTCATCTTGAAATTCATGTTAGTCCTCCTAATTCAAAACTAGCAGCTGATCCATTAAGAGATCCAATATCATTTATTTTTTATTCATTTGATGATGCAAATGAAATGTTTAATGATTCAAAATTAAAATCTGGAATTTTAGTATTTGGTAAATTTGATTTAAAATTATTAGGAAGTTTAAGTAAATCTTTAAGTCAACATATTGAATATTTTGAACATGAAAAATCAATGATTGAAAGATTAATTGAATTGGTACAGTTTTTCGATCCTGATATATTATCTGGATATGAAGTAAATTCAATGTCTTGGGGTTATATAGTTGAAAGATTTAGAGATGTTTTTGAAATGAATATAATGAGTGATTTAAGTCGAGGATCTCATAGAAGTAATGGTAAATTTGGTGATAGATGGGGATATACACATACTGCAAATATAGAAATTAGTGGAAGACATATTTTAAATGTTTGGAGAATTGTTAAATCTGATTTATCATTAACTAGTTATACTTTAGAAAATGTTTGTTATCATTTATTACATAAATCATTACCTAGATATCTGCTTCATCAAATTTCAAATTGGTTAAATAGTGGTAATTTTCAAGATTTATATGTTGCTTTATCATATTATATTAAAAGAATTGAATTAACTTTAAAGATCATAGTTGTTCAAGAATTAATTACAAGAAATGTTGAACATTCAAGATTAATTGGTATAGAATTTAATTCAAATTATTATCGTGGATCTCAATATAAAGTTGAATCTTTATTATGTAGAATTTCAAAACCTGAAAGTATATTATTAAATTCACCTTCTAAAATTCAAGTTCATGAATTAAGACCAATAGAATGTTTACCATTAGTTATGGAACCAAAAGCAAATTTTTATAAATCACCTTTAATAGTTTTAGATTTTCAATCATTATATCCATCAATTATGATTGCTTATAATTATTGTTATTCAACTTTAATTGGAAAGTTACATAATTATAAACCTAAAAAAAATAATATTGGATATTTAAAAAATTTAGACTTACCACCAGGAATAGTAGAATTATTAAAAAATGATGATGCTATAAACATATCCCCTAATGGATTTGCATTTGTTAAAAGTCATATAAGAAAATCAATCTTAGCTAAAATGTTGGAAGAAATTTTAAATATAAGAATTAAAACTAAATCAGTTATGAAATTATTTAGAGATGATACAGAATTAACTAAATTATATAATTCTAGACAAGTTGCGTTAAAATTAATTGCTAATGTTACTTATGGTTATACTTCAGCAACGTTTAGTGGTAGAATGCCAAATTCAGATATTGCTGATGCAATTGTAGCAAGTGGTAGAGAGATTTTAGAAACATCAATTGAATTAATTGAATCTGGTGGATTTGGAGCTAAAGTTGTATATGGCGATACTGATTCATTGTTTGTTTATTTTCCAGGTAAGTCAAAAGCAGAAGCTTTTTCACTGGGTAGAAAAATTGCTAAACTTGTAACTGATTATTTTCCTGATCCATTACAATTAAAATTTGAAAAAGTTTATCATCCATGTGTTTTATTAGCTAAAAAGAGGTATGTTGGATATTCTTATGAATATGAAAATCAAAAAGTTCCAAAATTTGATGCAAAGGGTATTGAAACAGTTAGAAGAGATGGTGTACCTGCTCAACAGAAAATGACCGAAAAGGCATTAAGAATATTATTTGAAACTAAAGATTTATCAAAAGTTAAAGACTATACATTAAAACAATTTTATAAAATATTTTTTAATAAGATTTCCATAAATGATTTTTGTTTTGCTAAAGCTGTAAAGTATGGTGATTATAAAGATGAAAGATATTTACCACCAGGTGCATTACTTTCAAGTAAAGCTGCAGAAGAAGATCCAAGAAAAGAACCTCAATATAAAGAGAGAGTACCATATTTAGTTATTAGAGATTCAACCAAAATTAGAATTAAAGATCGTGTAATGTTTCCTGAAGATTTTATTAAAACATTAAGTACATCCGAACCTTTGATGTTAGATTATGAATATTATATAACCAGAATGTTAATACCTCCGTTAGAAAGAATTTTCAATTTGTTGGGAGCTGATGTGAAAGGTTGGTATAAAGAAATGCCAAAATTTACAAGAACAAATGTAGTAAGTATATATAATGATTCATGTTTAGTTTGTGGAAACAGATTAGATGGTGGTCAATATGTTTGTCTGAATTGTTCATTTGATAAGGAACAATTAGCAACAAATGTAATGATGAGTTATAAAAAAATTGATGAAAAGACTAAAGAAATTGAAAACCTTTGTAGAAAATGTGTTCAAAATGTTTTTTTACCTGGTGGATCAATGAGTCAATATACAAATAATTGTGTGAATAGAGATTGTTCAGTTTATTTTAATAAGGTGAAAGCACAACAAGAATCAAGACAGTTATTGGATAGGAAAGTCAAAGTATTAGAAGAAATAGATTGGTAAATAATTTGCTTGTAGATAGTCTGGATAGTCAACGCGTCTAATTTTGTACTATTTTTTTTTTCAGTTCTGAATATTCGAGTCTGTAGAACCAAATCTGAAACTACGAAGCAATTGAGATGGTCAAAAATGACTCAACTACGAATTCTTCATCAATTGAGGAACGGAAATACAGTTTGAAAAATATATGGATATGTTCATTGGTATTAAAACTATTGTTAATGGTTGGATATCATTCTACAGATTTTGATGTACATAGAAATTGGTTAGCTATAACTAAAAATTTACCAATATCTCAATGGTATATAGAAAATACTTCACAATGGACATTAGATTATCCTCCATTCTTTGCATATTTTGAATGGATATTATCACAATTTGTACCTAATATTGTTAAAAGAGATGGATGTTTAGATATAGTTGCAAAAGGTCAATATGGATTACCTACCATTTATTTCCAAAGAATTACTGTGATTCTTAGTGAAATTGTGTTGTTCCTTGCATTACAATGGATTATTGATACTTCTTCATCTTATGCAATGAAAAGAAGAATGTATGTTGCAGCTGCAAGTCTTGCATTATCTCCTGGATTATTAATAATTGATCATATTCATTTCCAATATAATGGAATGATGTACGGAATATTATTTCTTTCCTTGAACAGTGCTAGAATGAAAAAATACTTGTTATGTGGATTTTGGTTTGCTGTGTTGTTATGTTTCAAACACATTTACTTGTACTTAGCCCCAGCAGTATTTGTGTTTCTACTAAGAACATATTGTTTGAATTTGAAATGGAGTAAAAAGAAGAACACATTGATCAATCTAGTGAACTTAGTGAAGTGGAAAAACTCAGTAAAGTTAGGGACAGTGGTGATCGCAGTATTCGCTGTTGCATTTTTACCATTCTACAATACCTTACCTCAATTATTCGATAGACTATTTCCATTTAGTCGTGGTTTGACTCATGCTTATTGGGCTCCTAATATGTGGGCGATTTATTCTTTTGTTGATAGAGTGTTGATACAAGTTTATAAAAGAATTCCTGTGACCAGGTTCTTTCTCAAAAGAGTGTTCAAATTTGATTCGACATTATTGCAAAATGATGAATTGCTAAAAACTTCAACCAGAGGAATTGTTGGTGACATTGAATTTTTTATACTACCTCAAATCACTGCAAAATTAACATTTTTGTTAACATTATTTTATCAAATCATGGCATTGATACCATTATTCCTACAACCCACTTACAGAAGATTTATTGGTGCAATAACGTTGTGTGGTTATGCATCTTTTTTGTTTGGATGGCACGTTCATGAAAAAGCAATATTATTGGTCATTTTCCCAATGACTTTAATCGTGTGTCGTGATGTTAAGTTATTACCAGCTTACAATTTATTAGTTGCTTGTGGTTATACTTCACTTTTTCCATTGATATTCACATGTAATGAATGGATGATTAGAGTCGTTTATACATCCTTATGGTACATTATATTCTATTTCAATTTTAAAAAAGTGACAAGAATACCGAAAATGAAAAATACCGGTGTAATAGTTGATAGAGTAGTCAATGGATATATTTTGATTTTCATTTTGGTAATTACCATAACAGCTATAATAGATTTACTCAAAAACAAATATCAAGTATTAAAAAGATTTGAATTTTTAAACTTAATGATATATAGTGTATATAGTGGGGTAGGAGTTATAAGTAGTTGGAATGGGTATTCGTGGCTTTACTTTGTTGATGATACAATCTGGAATGATAGTATATAGTAATGGAATAGGACTTGTAAAAATAGACACATATTAATCTCAATTCACAATTCATCACTGAAAATTTTGATTAAATATCCACTAACACTTTGCTTTTTTATAGTAAGACTAACTGGGATTTGATTCATTGTTAGCGGCAGTATACTTCATTTCGTTGTGCGATTGAAAGATTTGGTAAATGAAGAACCTGGTATATGTCTAAGAATGTAAACCGTTTCAGATCTTCAGGAACTCGGTTTTTTGGCTCCTTTTTTACGTCTATTACTCTAACAATATCATTTTTCTAAGCTATCTAAATTCTGTAGATTGGTTCCGTGGTCTAGTTGGTTATGGCATATGCTTAACACGCATAACGTCCCCAGTTCGATCCTGGGCGGAATCAGTTCGTAGTCACAGCCATTTTTTTTTTTGTAACTAAAGAGAATCTATCGGTTATTCGTAGCAAAGTTGATTCGACCTGAATTAAAAAGACGTTCTCGGAAATATCTTGTAACAAAACAAGCTAAAACGTTTGCTTAAGGTGTTATTTTCATTGTTTTAAGTTCGAGTCCAACATGCCTCTTTGTTTGGTTTTGTCATTTGATTTGACCACTACGAAGTATTCAGTACTCTCGATTGTTTCCTTCCAATGATAGTAACTGGCCATATAGCGGGATCGTATTTTTGTCTTGTTGAAGTTAGAGTTTTAACTGAAATAGTTATAAATTAAATTATTTTATTAATTGCCGACTCAAATCCATATTTACTCGTTATGATGAAAGACTAAATAATTTGGTAAACCAAATACTTCATAACCTAACCTTTTGGCCATTTTAGCAAATCCTTCGGTTTCTATTAAATGATAAAATGGGAAAGATGGAAACATGGCCCCGTCTCTATGAACATCAGCTTTAACTAAAACAGCTCCTCCGCCAACACCATCTAATGCCATTTCTGTATTTTTGTCTCCGTTGGCATCATAAAAATGAGCCATTAGTGGTCGATAAGTAGCCATTTCTGCATAACCTTCTACAATTATTTCATCATCAGCTAAACCTTTTGCAATTTTTAAACCTTCTTCACTTTCAACCCAATTATTAAAATCATACGGCCTTATTGATTCAGCATTTATTTTATCATCAAAAAATCTTTGATATACATTTGCTGATAATACTGCTTTATCATGAGATGTTAAATCTTGTATTAAATTTGGTGAGGTTTCCACAATATCAGCATCCAACCAAAGAACCCAAGAAGTAGAAGGATCCAAACATGTAAAAACTAATGAGTTTCTTGCTAATGCCATCATTGATCTTCTCTCTTTTTGAACTTTAAAAGCGTGTCTATCTTTTTCTAATTGACTAGTCAAAGAATTTGAATCTTGTCTTAATAATGTTATTTTTTTAAAATTCAATTTATTGTTTGCTTTTGCAATTTTTAAATAAGACTCTAAATTTTTCAAAGCTTCATCACCATCATTATTTCTGGGGAAAATAAAACCTAATGATATTAATGAATGATCATAAGTTAATTTATTTAAATTTTCCCAATATTCAGGTAAAAATTTCGACATTGGTGTCAAGATCAATACTTCCTCCTTTTTAGCTAATGCATCTTTTGATATGGTTAATTTATTTAAATCATAATGTTTTATATGATTTTTTGGTAAGTTTTTCAATATTACAGAATCTTTATTATTATTAAACCAACCTTTTGATTTCTTATTGTAGCTATATTTGGGTTTTGTTGATGATGATGAAGATGCTGTTGAGAAAAAATAAAAATATATTATAACTAGCAATGTGATTGGAGCTAGAAGGGCTAATGGTCTTCTTCGTATGTAATTTATATATGAGTTCTTATAATGTACCATTTTTAAGTCTATATATTGATAAATGAAAGTAGTCTTTGATAGTTCTAATTGATTTCCAAGTTAATGATTCGGTCTCTAAGATGAAAGGCTTGGGTGAATGGTAAGATCGAATGACTTTTCAATGTACGACTCAAAAGATTTAACTATCTTGATCTTAATCTTTGAACCGTGTTTTTTTTTTTATTTTTTTTTTCTCGAAATCATTGAAATAATATTTTTCCTGTCAAATTTAGATTATTATAATTAAGAGATTAAAACGTATTCATTTCATAAAGGGACATATCAATTCAATTGATTCTATACATTTAACTAGAACTACACTATCAAAGTATGAAAATCAACTATAGATCAATGATTAGCCTATTTAAAGACTTTACCATCGGCAATTTCTCTTTTTTCACCATTAACTTCAACTGGTTTATCCCAAGCAAACATATTGTCAACAAATTCTTTAGTTTCTTCTTTTGAACCGTCCAATTTAGTAAACTCATAAGATTCCCAATCTGGTGCAACATCAAAAGCTGGTACATGATCTTGACCTCTGACTAAGAAAGCACCGGTAATACCATTATTATTATTTTCACCATAAACAACTAAACATCCAAACATGTATTTAGTTGATGCTGATAATCTATTGAAAAAACCACCTACTAAATTATTTGACATAAATGTTAAAGTCAATTCATCATTATATTTATAATCAACTTTCCATAATGACCATTCTTCTGGATCATATTGATTTTTCCAAAACCATGGGATAGCAACTTCTCTAGTTTCTTCATTTGAATAAACTCTTTTCCATTCATCTAATGGAGCTTTTGGTTTACCTAAAGCTTCTAATGGATGTTTTGGTTTTGGAGCAGCAGCTGGTTCAGGTTCTTCTTCAGCAGCTGGAGCAGCTTTTTTTGGGGCTGCTTCTTTTTTAGCAGCTGGTTCAGCTGGAGCTTTTGCTTTCTTTTCTTTCTTTGGTGGTTGATATTCAATTGGTGCATCTCTGAATTTAACTTCTGGTACAATTGATTTCAAATAATCAGAGTCAAGAACTGTGGTAAACCATCTAGTAATACTTGGAAATTTAGCTCTCCATTCTTTACCATATAAGAATTCAAAACCTCTAACATAGAAAGTAGCAGCGAGGAGATCAGCAACAGTTAATCTTTCACCAACTAAATATGTAAAATTAGCTAATCTTTCTTCAAAAATACCATTCACGGTATCTAAGTATGCATTACCTTCGTCAATTTGTTTTTTGTTGTATGGAGATTGACCAGTCAATGGTTTAAAAACCTTAGCTTCGGTTGGTAATAATTCTGTATTGGCGAGTGATGACCATTTAAGAATTTGAGCGTATTCAGCAGCATTTTTACCTAATAATTTTGATTTCGGATCGGCAATGTTAATTACTATCAAAACAAGTTAGTAAATCATTTTTACTTTAAATCAATTGATTTCATGAATTGTAAATATCAGATTATAAATTCTCGACATAATTTATTAAGACAGGGATAACTGTATAATAATATGAAAAATTTTCTCATCATTGTAATGTAAAACCAATTCTCAATGGTAACTTGAAGTAGTCAATTGAATTGAATAAACAAAATTATACATACAGTAAAGACTAATAGCTATAACCTCAGTCAATTTAAATCCTTTTGGACCAATAAAAGCTGGAATTTTATTTAATGGAAAACTATTGTGATAAGTTTCATCTTTATCACTTAATTTAACATCTAAGTTGAATTGTTTAACAATTCCTTTTGGAACCCAACTTCTAGTTTGTTGAGTAACGTATAAAGTTCCTAAAGACATATTTGAGTTTTGGTTGTAATAGATGATGATGCAATTTAAACGGAAAATTTTTTTTTTGCCAAAGTTAAGTTATTGAACATAAACACTTGAGATCTCAATTAGTAAGAGATGCTACCAAATTTTGTGTGATTAATCCACAACATACAGATTTGAGGTTAACATCATCAAGTGTTAGTAGTACATGGGGTGTAATGACATAATTAATTGGTTGCCAGTTCTATCCATTTTCAAAGTGTAAGAAATGTGACTATAAGCTCATTAGACGAGTAAATTTAGGGATTTTGAAGTACAATATTGAAAGTACGAGTTGCTGCATTCGTTTTGCAACATCAGTGATAGCATGCTTGATTCTGTCAAGAAGTCAAATAAATTTATTTAATTCCGCTAACTAATTTGTGTAGGAGAATTCAGTTCGCCATGATGTTCTCAGATATTCTGAACCGGAGGTTGTATCATGAGATTTTTATTTAGCTCAAATGACAAAAAAAAAAAAAAAAAAGGGGGATTAGAGTAGAATTTCTATTGGAAATTCATAAATAGTCTGGAAGAAATGCAATTGAGTTAAAGAAATGGTTATAAATTGTATATATCCCAATAAATGCAAATTCTAAGAACTAATATATCTTTCAGTCCATTCAAAAAATTTATGCCAATAAAAAATCATAATTTCATTATTATTCCCATCATCATCTTCGTTAATTTCATTATTATCATAAAATTGATTTAAATTATTAAAAAACCAATTTAATTTTAAATTTAAATGTTGTATAAATTGTAAATTTTGAGTATTATTAATATTAATTAATTTTAAATAAAAATTTTGTAAAATTGTTCTTATAATTATTTGTGGTTGTGATTTTAATTGATATTGTTGTAAATTTTCAAGATTAGGTAATGATTTATCAATTGGATAAGTGTTCATATTTGTAAAAATTTGATTTATTGGATTAGTCTTTATACAATCTAATTTAATTAAATGCCATGTTAAATGTTTTAATTTTTGTGATTCCATGGAGTATAGATTATTACTTTCATAATATGAAACATTTAATAATGTTGTTTCATATTTATTTAAAATATTAAAGTTTGATAAATCGAGTTGATCATTTTGTAAGTGTGGAAATTGTTGTTGTTGTAGTCCTAATTTTTGTTGTCTATCTTCTTCAAATGCAAAATCGAATGATTTATTCATGAAAAATTTTAAAATTGTAACAGATTGAATGATCACTTTGAATTCATTTGATAATAAATCGAATGAACTATATGAATTCAAATGGTGTTCAAGTTTGTCCAAAATTAATTCAAATAAATTAAGTTGAGAATGTAAAACAAATCTTAAGTGACCTTTGACTATGAATTTGTTGTATTTTATATAAATCCCAAACAATATCAAAACTATACTAATAGTTAAATTTTGAAACAAATCTAAATTTGACTCTACTTGTTTAAAGTCTGATTTCGGAATTTGATTCCAATGAGTAGTTTGTAAATTAGTTAATGCCAACAAATTAATATCTTTAAATTTTGAACAACTCATCAAACTTGGTATCAATAAATTTTGGTGAATTGAATTCTTAAAACAAATTGTAGGTATAAGATTTTGAAATACTCTTTGATCGTTGAATAAATCCAAAAACCAATAAATTTCTTCTTGTTCCAATGAATTTATAAGCATTTGTAAATCATTTGAAGTGGGAATTTGAGATAATGTGGTAGATGGAAATGTGTCCAGATTGAGTTGATTAGATGTATAAAGTTGACTTGTTGAACCGGTCTGTTTGGGTGGATTAATCATATGCTGTTGTTGATGAAATTCATGATAAGGTTGTAGTTGATGCTGTTGTTGTTGTTGTTGCTGTAAATTGTGAAGGTTTTGAATAGGCGGACTAAATCTCAATTGTTGAAAAATTGATGAGTTATTTTGGTGAAAATTCAAAAAATTTTGTTGTTGATGAACTTGTGCTTGTAATTGAGATTGATCATTTGATGATGAAGTTATGTGTTGTTGTGGTTGCAAAAAGTGCGAATGTTGTTGATTTATATAATTTGGTTGCAAAAAGCCCATGTAGTTGAAAAATTCATATTGATTTGAATCAGCATCAGGTTGTATATTATTGAAGGGCATGTTTGAGTGATGACTACCACCTACTATCTGAGACCGTAGATCTGAATTAATAGGATTTTGATGAAATTCAGATTGTGACATTATAAATTTTGTTGATGTTTTTTGTAATTGTTGATTCAAAGTTTGAGAATAATAAGTATCATTTTCAAATTGCATGTCTGACTCCTTCAATTCTTCGGATGAATGTAGATGTAAATATGAATTGTATTTATCTTTTCCATTGTATATAGATGCAACCGTTATTGAATGATCCAAAAATCTAAATTTTTCCAAATTTGAATTTGATTTTAATTCTTTCAAAATTTTATTCGGTATATCATTCAATGGATTTGCAAAAGTGTATTGTGTAAAATTTAATCTAATTCCACTTAAACATTTTCTATTTGATCTGATGCAATTATTACAAACTGGCTTCTGTTCATCACATTTTATATGTCTATCTCTACATGTTAAACACCCAGATCTTTTTCGTTTGAATTTAGTATCTGGATTCTTTCTAACCATACTTTATTTGTTGTTGTTGATTTAATAACTTGTTGGATAGGATAAAACATTAACTTATTATGAATTTTTGATTAATTATGTATAAAAGGATCTAACTTTTGTTGAATAAATGCTCGAGATAACGGTCTGTGTTAAATTTATAACCTGTTAATTACGGGAGTATAAAATAAAATTTGATTAATAATTTCTTAAGCTTCAAAAAATATGTTGATGAAGGTTCGTAGTAGCTAATGAATTGATATGCAATTTCGATTATTGTGATTTGATATCAAGATTTAATTGTAAATGACTTTGATAACTAACCTTCTTATTTATTTTATTATGATTCTCGATTGTGGTTGTTTTAAAAATCGGGAGTTTTGATACTCAAAAATTTGCAACAAAAAAAATAGAAATATTTATTAGTTTTGTCTTTTAACAAATAATTCAACTTTTTATGAACAGATATCTTGTTTATAAGCTGATGATTCCAAATATCAATGTGGTTTAAACTTCACTATGAATTTCCAACAATAATTTAGAAAGTTTCAAAATTTTTTAAGCTGTAGAATAAATGACTATAATTATAAATATAAATCTGCAAATAAGAAATGACCCTTGTTTTTCAAAAACTTATTTAAGATTACTTTTGTAGTAAGTCGACAAACTTAACAAATGTCTTTTTATAAAGTTTAAATTTGTGTATAAATCCCTGAGACTGAATTTTCAGAAAATTGATCCTATGATCTTACGGTATGTGGGTATATTTGTTTAAAGACTGTTCTGATCTGTAAAATAAAACTGAACAATTTTTGGGGGTTTTCTACTTTATGGAGTCAACAAATTGATCTTGGTAATGTTTGAATATATTATATTATATTTTTACTCTTGAGTATATTGTAATTTGATCTATCTCTCAATCTGAGACGTTTGTTGTAGAATGAATTATTTCTCTGATGAAGTTCTGTTTTCAATTTGTATGAAACTTAATTTTAAAACACCCAAATTGATGAGACCTTGAATATGGATACGAAATAATTTTTTTGTATTTTTGAAAATAGGGTCTTTTGTATAGATATATATATAAGTCCATAGAATTGAGCTATTTACCATTCGCTTTTGATAGAATAAAAGAATGTAAATTCGAAATTAATAAACTTTTCATATACATATTGTGTTGAAAAATAGTAAAACAATAAAAAAAAAAGTACACATTTTGCATCATTAAAAGTCGTATAATTACTTAAATTGATACTTGATTTGTGATTCATTTCTATTTTACAACTTCATTCTTTTTAAATGAATTGGAGAATACTATTCTTCCTCGAGTTCAAATTGATGAATCATTCAGTCGTCTTCTTAATTGCAATCAGACGTTTCATCACGTATTGTTCACTCAGTATTCCATAAAGTAAACCAATGTCAATTACAAAGTTACAAAATTAATATTTTACATTTAAAACAAAAAAAAAGTTAAATTGTAAATAGCCATTTTAATTTGAATTACATGATACTTAATTAACCGCTACAATAGTTTTTTTATTTTTAAGAATAAAATGATCGAGATCAAACCTTATTGCATAGAAAAAGAAAGAAAATTTGTTTCAAATTCATTAACATCGGTCTACATATCATTTAACCACTATTAAAGACATTATTCTGATGGCAAATTTTTAACTTTTCACAACCGCTACAAGAATTCTTCTACAAAGTCAAATTTTATATGGTTTAGATCAAATTTAAAATCTCGCTTATTCCAGAAAGTCTATGAATTTTAGATTCTTCTAGTTGCATTTCGAATATTCTAAAATTATTCTATTTTAAATTCAATGTTGGCTGACGATACTTTTCATTCTTAAATTATAATCCGGAACTTTGAAATAAAAATAATGAAATAAAATTGCAAAATGGAACTTGAATGATGTATTATTTTTTGATTATTACTCCAACTAGATTAACAAATACGAAGCAAAGATTTAAATTTGATTTAAAATTCTCCAGATCACATAAACGTTTCTTTTATCGTAATCCGAGACAATTTAATCCATACTTATAAAATTAAGGTTTAAAGACACATCCTGCTTGATCTGAAAAGAAATTTTACTTACGAGTCGAGAAGAGAAAAATGTATTAGTACTAGTGAGACCAAATCAATTTGAACTAAATCATTAATTAGAGGTACAGAGCATTAAGTTTAAAATTATTATTTTTCCAAAATTACTAACCTCGAGATTTAATAGAAGACAATAGAAATAGAGAGATTTCAAAAAGTTTCCATGCGCCCCAAATTTACTAATTAAATGTATGAATTCGCTATCAATTTCTATTGAGTTTGACTCGACTTTTATGACATATTAATTAAACTGAATTGAAAAAAGATCCTTACTGTCGATGTTGAGAGTTGATTTTTTTTCCCTTGTGGTTTTACTGTGCAGAACATGAATTAAAAAATTACTCGGTTAATCATACATATTAAACGCAAAATATATTTTGTGAAATAGAAACAGAACGCAAAATCGAAATTAAACTTTTTATCTGACACAAAATCTATGTATTATAAATTAAATAAAATAAATTAAAATTAATTTTACGTGTAAAAATGATGTTGAAAATAACAGGTTTTGTATGACATTTTGAAATAAAACCGCTAATTCTAACTATCTACTCTTATTTGCCGTTCTATTATTCCAAGTTTTCACCACCAGACCATTCCAGTATTTACATTTAAGCCAGTTTAACCGTTATTTATGCATTTGATGGTAATTCATTTATCGAAAATTACCCCTATATTATAATAATTTAGCATAAAGGTTAAAATAAGGTAGAAGCATCTGGAAATCCGTGACAGACGATTTAAGAATAACAATTTCAGGTCTATCTTAAACATGCTGTGTCTAGATTAATTACTTCTAGAGATTATTTACTTACATGGACATAATGTTCCATCTCTATAATCAAGAAATTTGCCACCGAATGAATTCAAACGTTGAGAGATTCTCTTGGTGAAACAGCACATATCATAAGAATATTATTTATTATGATTAAATCCACAATTAGTAGTATCAGGTACTGGTTTCTATTTTTTTAAAAAATTTATTTTAATTAAAAGAAAAGAAATTAATAAAATTCAAATTTAAGACTGTGGCAAGTATTACCGATTGTGTTTTGTTTTCTGTTGTATTTGGTCTTTCTCTCTTGATTATCCATAATTTGTATACTTAGTCATATCAGCTACTGGATTTGTTCATCATCCAAATTCTTCCACTTTTGATTGTTCAATAAATGTTTTAATCTGATTCATTCGACCATGTAAGGGGGTTGAACCAAAGTTTTTTTTTTGTCCTAGATTTCGGAAATCTGACATATTTCCGAGATCTGAGATCTTGAGATCTACTTACCGTTGAATTAATTTTTTCGATTGTTCTCTTTTAGAAATAACGATTTTTGACAACATAAACCATCAGTCAAGTCTGATCCAATTTTGAAGCCTATACAACACAACTGGCTAATCTGTAAATGAACTTTCGATAGTACAGAGATGTTAAAGGCTCTTGATGCGGATTTTGATTTTTTTTAGAATTTTCTGACATCATTGTATTTGTCACTTTGAGTTAAATTCAGTAATTTCAATATAACACTTCAAAACTTTTAAACATTAAACACATTAAAACATCTTGATTTCACCGGCTACTTGATTTTCACCGGTAATGATCTCGTGCCAATTCTAAGTTGGGTTCTTTCGATATAATACACGGTTATTAACAGTCATATAACCTCGTCATACTGTGGATTCTAAGGCATTCGTACAGTGTGTTATCTTTTACAACATAAGTTAGCCATCTCACACTTACTCGAACAAAAATCAGTAAATAAAGTCAAATCAATAAAATACGTCAACAAAAATTTTTACTAATTGTATCATTTTTACTTCCTTAAACAGTTTCAACAAGTAGTCAAACAATAAACAATTAATTAAACAAAAGAATCTTCTCGCTTACATTACAAAATGCACTGTTTAGAAAGCTAAAACTAACTGCTCTTACGATATGTTTTCAAAATACCTAGCTAAACTACTGCTATAATAAATAATAAGTTTTTTAAGAAGAAACAAAATTTGCATCAAATTTAAATAGAAAATTTCTAATTAATCTACAGAGTATTTACATAATCTAAGGGAAAAATAAATCTCGAACGCCATTGTAACATTTCAACGGGCTCACTAAAGCAACAGCAAATGAGGCTACAAACAAAGACACGGTTGTCGTACGGACAGGAATTTTCTTTGAAGACGATCAAGTGTTGGGGCCAATAGAAAAATGCTACCAAACAGTATTGTTACAAGAACAACCGTACCTCATATTATGAAACTGATACATATTTTTGAAAATATTAGTTTCTTGCTTACTTCCTAGCGTTTTCAAGATTTCTTTTACCATCATGGTTTATTTTGCACGTAGTATCAACTATCTAACTAGAAACAAATTTCAACAAAGAATAGGCATCATCATTAAGAAAAAGCCACATGTATTTAGCAAGATTGAACTGCCAAACAAATGAAAAGAAACATGCTTAATTAGACACGAGTCAATAGAAGGGTGTATCAACTCGAGAACCTACCATCCACACACCGTTGTAAATAGTCCATCATGTATCAAAAAATAAATATTACTAGATTATTCACATGACAATTTTAAAGTCTTATCTCTTACTGAAACTTATTGAACCTAGGAACGCCTATGAAGTACACCCTTAGTCATTAGATATTGATTCCGTACCTAGTCTTGAAAAGTTTGGGTGGCAGTTATGATGTAAAAAGTTATTGATAAACTATTGACGAAAGCCGTAGTAATTAAAATGATTTTGTGTTACTGGACCAAAATTTTTTTAACACCCAAATAAACAAAAAATATTTATGTTTGTGTAACATCTGTAATTTGTTACTTTTATTATTATCTATTTTACGGTGTGTGTTTCTTATCAGTAAGACTTGCACTTGATAAGCTTCATCTTAAAAATCCATGAAACAATTGTCTTGGTCATCAGGGTCCTTTTTCTTTTTAATTGAAGACAACGGGATTCAAGATTGAGTTTGCTCCTCACATAAATAATATTTGCTGTTGTGGTTAGTATACCATATAAATTTAAAATTGCTTATTTGAACAAACAAACGAACAAATTATCATAAACCCTAATTAATGAACATTTACTTTTCAACGGTCAGTCAGTTGATCAATTTTTTGTCTTTATAACTTAACCTTTTTATGATGTGCATAGCTTCGTTTACTTGGTAAAATCAACTTGTTCACATATCATTAAGTGGTAAGAGATTGAAAAATCGCTACCTTATGATACTTTAATGATCCAAGTCTCAAGCATCATCATCTTTTATAACAACAAGTGTGAAAAGAGACTAAAATCTCGGACTTCATTATTTTGTTGATGTCATTTTCAAAATTATGGATGTAGGAAATTTAATGTAAGCGAGTTTTAAGAGATCAACTAATGCATCAGATCCTAGATCTAGAAACGAGTAACAAGACAATCTGTACGAATAAATTGTTTGCTTGTTAAAATATAATTGAGATTCCTAATAGAATGACTAGTTTGAATTTGTTTTTATTTTCATGAGACGATTAAATATTCAAATTACATCATATTGAATTTGCTAATGTAGGCAATATTATTTCCAAGGATGTATAAAGTTGCCTTTCATGTCTCGTTTAATTTTAATTGACTTGCTTTGTAAAATCAGGTGTATTAATTTATACAATAACTTTCAACAGTTTATGTAAAATATTCTATCATTTAAGCTGTAGAAGAAGATCTTGTACAAATTTAAGTAGATTAATAATCACCGTCTATTTAAAATTTTTGAAAAGTTTAAAAAACGGTGTGTTCCTCAGTTAATAGTAATTAAACACTATTCTTTCTGTATACGTTTAACAAATTAAAGTTTTTTGTGTAAATCTAGTAGAGTATCGACAATGTAATTTGAACTAAAATATTTCTTTTACAAATTAGGACTGTCTTTTTAGTAAGTTTAATTTTTAGTTTTTAGTCTAAAGTTTATATATATTGGGTTGCTGTTAGGAATTAACTTTATTTTTAGCAAATCGTATATTACGATTCTTTCCTTATTTTTGATGACCGACTGATTAATAAATGTCTAAGTACTGCTAAATATCAATAATAGATACTAGTTTAAACTACTTTGAGAATTGTAAAATTAGAATGATTAAAATTTTGTAACTTATTGTTTTTTTTTTTTTGTATTTTTTAAATAAAAATTTAAAGTTTTATTTCAAAAAAGTTTAAATTTTAAAGTTTTAAATTTTTTTTTAAAGAAATGGAATTATCAACTTTTTGTTTATTTTAAGTTTATATCTTGAATTTAAATCTTTTTGTTCAATTTATCAAAAAAATCAACTATTTCAACCTTTCAATCAATTAACTTTTTGTTCAAAGACCCAAATGTACTACTCAAATACCCTAATTACCAGAAAATAAGTCACAAAAACTAGGAAGAAAAGAGAAGAAAGGAAATTTGAAGAATAAGTTTAAATATGAGGGAAAGAGAAATTGAAACAAATCGTACAGGATCTAGCATTAAATCTAAACCCAAAACCAAT
Source organism: Lodderomyces pseudojiufengensis (assembly GCF_024610245.1). NCBI lineage: Eukaryota > Fungi > Ascomycota > Pichiomycetes > Serinales > Debaryomycetaceae > Lodderomyces > Lodderomyces pseudojiufengensis. The sequence goes on from NW_026261535.1 coordinate 237,799, forward strand.
GAACAAACAACAGAGCAGCAACAACAAAGACCCAATGCACAACGAAGGAAAACTTCTTTCAATCGAGATGCTGTACCATTTGTACCTAATTCTACATTAGATTCAACTTCATCATCTTCACAAACTAGACATGAATCTCAGCCGCAGCAACAACAAAATTTTCAACCACAACAGCAACAACATTCTCAAATAAATAAGCGTCGAGAAAATTCATCAAAACCTACCACTATCGATGATGAAGCAATTAAATTGAGTTCATCAAAACCTTCCACTTCGAAATTAAATTATAAAAAACATACAAGTTCATTATCACCTGGAAATTCAGAAGTAACTCCAAAACCATATGTAATTGAAATTTATAATATTCCGTCAGATGTAACTGAAAATGATATTGATGAATTATTTCAACCTTTAATAGATTATGATTCTTACAAAATAGTTAAATTCATAACAAAAGATAATAATAAAGCTTCAAAAGTTTTAATACGAGTTGAAAATTTATCAATTTATCATAAAATATCTCAAACATTAAATGGTTCAAAATGGAGAGATAATGTATTAACTATTAATTTAAATACTAGTTCTTTAGATAATGATCATATTAAAATTTCAAATATTTCAAATCCTTCAGCAGCCAATGCTTTAAGAAAAAACACAAACAGTAGCCAAGGTTCATCATCCTCATCATCATCATCATTTGAATTTAATAAATCATTCATACCGAATCAATATAGACAATCATCATTAAATAGAAATCAAAATTTTCATCATCCAAATTTTAGAAATAACCAATCAAATGCAAAACATTTTTCATCATCATCATCAATAGGAGATTCTCGAAGATCAACAACTTCAAGTTCAAGAGGAAGTTCCATAAGTAGAGGAAGTTCTATATTTTCAAATTATAATCATAGAAATAGTTCAACAAGTTCGTCACTAGGGTCACATGATCTGATACTGGGGAAACAACCTGTACCATCGTTTATAATGAATATGGTTCATGGAGGAAACAGAGTGCATGTTGATGACAATAATCAAAAACAAGAGCAAGAGCAAGAGCAAGAGTCTAAGCGAAAGATAGAGCTAGGGCAAGAATCAATCCTGAATCAAAAGCAACAGCAGAAGCCAGAATCAGAACTGGAACAAGAAGAGAAACAGAACAAATCAGAGAAAATACAAAAGGATGATGGAAATACGGAAGATAAGGTAGAACAGCCGAATGTTAAGGAGGAGGAGACAAACAAGGAGAACACTGACAATGATGATGAATCTGATGATTATATAGAAGTTCCAATTGGTGAAGGTGAAAACCCAAATGAATTAATAAAAGTAAACGCTACTAGATTATTTGTTGGTAATGTACCATATACATCTAATTGGGCATCATTAAAACGATTTTTAGTTGAAAAAGCAAAAGAAAAAGATCCTGATAATTCAATACAAATTTTAAGAGTTGAAATTCCAATACAACAAGTTAATTTCAATGAAGGATTATTCATAAATCGAAATGGAATACCTCAACAACAAATTATTTCCAAAAGTAGAGGATTTGCGATCATCACCACAAAGGATAAAGAATCATCTAGAAAATTAATTGAAATGTTTGATAATATAGATTTTGAAGGAAGGTCATTAACTGTTAGATATGATAAATTTCCTCAATATAATAATTATACTTTACAACAGTTAAGTTCATATAATAATAACAAATTAATTAATAATTCAACATTTTCGAATAATCAATCATTTCAAGCACAACAACAACCACATCAAACATTAGCATATACTCAACAACCTATTAATTATATACCATCACAATTGCATCCACAACCAATACTAATACCTCAACAACAAATTTCAACACCTTTCAATCAACAACCAATACTTCCACAACAACCCACTCATCAATCACAAAATCAATCTTTAAATTTTCAACAAACAAATCCAAGAGGTCCAGCATTATTAAGTAATTTAGCATTTGAAAGAAATTCATTACAACAAAAATTTTATTATGGAAGTGGTCCATCTTCAAATCAACAACAAACACCAGTACAAGGTATATCATCAACATCATCTCAACAACAACTTCCACTGCAACCTCAATCACAACCTCAATTACAACATCACTTTAATCAACCACCACCACCTATTCCAACATCACAAGTAATAAATACAAATTTACCACCACCACCACCACCACCAAATATTAATCAAACATCACCAGGATATTATGTTATGCCGTATTATTTCCCATCAACTCCATCTACTGGACCAACTATGTTTTCATCAAATCCATATAATTTTCATCAACAATCTATGGCACCACCACAACATCCACAACCGCAACATCATCAACAACATCATAATCATCATCAACAACAAGCATATGTACCACAACATCATCATCAACCTCATTTTCACACTTCAGATTTTGATGAAGAAAAGGTAAAAGAAAATGAAAGTTTTGACGAACCAGAATATATAGATAAAGACATTCATACTAGTGACCGGCCAACATCTACAGATCTAAATACGAATACGAATGAAGATGAAAAAGCAAGAGAGTTATTTCATGATTTGTCATTAGATCCAAAGTGAATCTCAATTTTAAGTTTGGGATATTACTGTTACGAGTAATTGATTTTGTATATATACCTTAACCAAATAGAGTAAATGCATATCTTAAAATTAATGGTTCATTATATTGAGCATAGCTGAATGGTTCATTGTCTTTTCTAATTCTCTTTTCTAAATTCTCTAGTACCAGTTATTTAGTCACTCAGAGACAATTCTCTTTTTTCTTTCTTCTAATTACATCTCTTTGCTGAAATGTCTCATATAACAGGCAGATTATCCTCCCCTGTAGCTATCTTTTGGTGGTATATATTGTAATTTTGAAGATACCCTACTTTTATTTAATTCAAAAACCCTAAGAAGTCACTTGGTAGTTGCTCATCAAGCAAACATGATACAAATCAAACAATAAGTACTGTAAATCATCATCACTACTAACATAATAAATTAATAATAATATTATATTTCCTATTACGTAATTAAAATAATAACACACTAAAATAAAATTTCTTTAATTTACAACCAAAAAAGAAAAATTGAAATCATTTTATCAAATTTATCAATCATCAACTAATTTACAACAGCCACATCAAACACCTAAATTCTGATTTTCGGATAAAAGATCAAGACATCAAGGAAGAGAGAGAGTTGGAGCATCAGCTTATTTTGATTCAAACTTCAGGTTTCTGAGTCATTAGAAGTTTAATCATTAGATTATTATTTTTGCTTTTTCTTTACAAGAAAAGCGTTGTAAATTTTAATCACGAATCATCAAATCAATTAGAAAAGTAATTACAATCATAAACTGTATCATTATATAAACATCGCATTCATCTAAACTAATAATGCCATCGGATCCAAGTACTTCCACCAAGGAAAAGAAATTACAATTACAAGCAAAAAATGATGATCAAGAAATGCCACCGTCTATTTTGACGAAAAATCCTTCACAAACAATAAATTCAAATCTTAATGTAAATCAAACTAAATCTCATCCTGGTTTATCACAAACTGGTTCAACTCAACTGTTACCTTTATCATCAAGATTTAATTCTTCAAATAGTGTTTTACCTAATTCATTAATTGATTCAAATATATCTGAAGAAAATAATCAGAATCAATTATCAAAACAACTATCACAACCTAAAAAAGAAATAGTGATGGCAGGTGGAGCATATTTAAAAGATAAATTAAATTCAGAATCTGATATTTTAACATTAAATTCTATAAATAATAAAGCATCATCACCTGTAACGTATCAAGAACAACAACAAAATAATTCAAGAAGTTCATTATCTCCAAATCCATCAAATAACCACCTAATCACACCACCAGAAGATCCTCAACATCATAAAGCTCCATCAGTTCATGCTCATTTTTATGTTGATGAAACAATTAGACCAAATAAATTAGGTAATAGATCAAGAAGTGGTTCAGCTTCAAATAATTCAAATCCAAGTAATCCAAATTCAAGTATATTAAATCCTTTATCTCCAAAAGCAATTTTAAAAGAACAATCTAATCAAAGTCAAGAAAATATTAGTACCAACTCACAGAATAATCAAATACCTTCTGTTAGAAATAGCATTAGTCATAACAACAGCAGCAACAACGTCCATAACACAAGCAAGAGTGCTAACAGCATTAATTCTACAAATACTCCAAGTAGCAATCTTCTAGAAAAACCCCCATTACTAACTCAAAGGTCATCATCAATATATAAATCACAACTGTCAGAACAGAATTCAAATATAGATCCAAGATTACCACAAGATGATAATAAAATTCATGTTTTATTAGGAGTATGTGGAGCATTATCAACTGGAAAAATTAAATTAATAATAAATAAATTATATGAAATTTATACCCCCAATAAAATAGCAATACAATTAATTTTAACAAAATCAAGTGAAAATTTTTTATTACAAGAAAGTTTAAATATATTAGAAAATGTTAAAGGAGTTCGAGTTTGGAAAGATATTGATGAATGGACAACTTGGAAAACAAGATCAGATCCAGTATTACATATTGAATTAAGAAGATGGGCTGATATTTTAGTTGTTTGTCCATTAACTGCAAATACATTATCCAAGATTTCTTTAGGTATATGTGATAATTTATTAACAAATGTAATAAGAGCTTGGAATACATCATATCCTATTTTATTAGCTCCTGCAATGGTTAGTTATTCATATAATGCAATAACAACAAAAAGACAATTAAGATTAATTGCTGAAGAAATGCCATGGATTGAAGTTTTAAAACCTTCTGAAAAAGTATTTGGAAGTTATGGAGATATTGGATTAGGTGGTATGATGGATTGGAATGAAATTGTTAATAAAATTGTTATGAAATTAGGTGGATATCCTGAAATTGAGGATGAAGATGATGATGATGATGAAGAGGAAGGAGAAGAAAGTGAAGCTTTGAAAGATCAAAAGAGTCAAAAGGAAATAAACCAAGATTCAGCAATTGTAGATGACGATGATGATGATGATCAGGATGATGACGATGATGATGATGATGACGACGACGATGAAGACGACGATGATGACGATGAAGAGGAAGAATATAAGGATGATGAATTAGAAGAAGAAGAATTTGATGATAATGATGAAAAAAATAATAGTCAAATTCAATTCAAAGTCAAAACTAAGAATGGTAAGTCTATATCACCGGATCCGGCATCGAAAACACCACAACCTGAACTGATTCAAATCCAATTAGGATCTAAATAATTTATTAAAATGAATTAGTGTAGATAATTAATAATACGAATTTTTTTTTTTTTTTTTTTGAAGTGTCTTTTCTTTACGTTCGATCTTTTAAGTTACATATAGAGTGTTACAGTATCTGTTGAAATTTAAAAGATTAGTAATATTACAACGTTTATTCATTAGTCTAATTAATTTAATTATTTAATTGTTTAATTTTTTCATCTCTCCAATTTAAATAATCTTCAGTTCCCAACATTGTTGAAAAAGTAGTATCATTAGCATTAATACTAAAATTATTATTATTTTTTGAAGACGTCAATTTTTCATCTAAAATATTTGGATATTTTTGGTGGTTAAAAGTATTTTCTTTAAAACTTGGTGATCTTTGATAAATTGGCTTGGTTGTTGGTGAATTATTTCTTGAATATTGAGTATTTATATTATTTGTAGATAATTTTAATGGTGATAATAATGGTTTTAATTCTATATTTTGTACTGGTCTTGTGTGATTGGTTGAACGTGTTAATGTTGGACTACTTAATAATGTAGATGTTGATGTATTTATTGTTAAGTTTGGTGGTAATGTATTGAATTTATCTGATATTGTTGATGACATAAAATTGTTTGGTATACTTTGGAAATTCATTGACGAGGTAGAAGAAGTTATTGGATTTGTGGATCTTGGATTCATTTTGTGGGACGTGGATGACGTTGAGGAAGTGGTTGATGATGAAGATGATGATGAAGTTGGTCTAGTTCTTGATGTGGGAGATTTGAAAATCTTGTTTCTTGTGGAAGATGTAGAAGAAGTCACATTTCTTCTTGTTGACAATTCAGGTGAAATATTTCTCAGATTTGAAGTGGTAGTTGGTCTTTTAACTGGTGATGTAGATTTACCAAATTTATTATTTGTTTTGAATTGTTGATTTTCTATATTTAATACTTCTTCAAAAAAATCTTTACCATGAATCATTATAATTTTTTTACCATTTTCAATAGCTAAATTATTATAATTTTTAATTTCATTTTTTAAATTTTTAAAAATTAAAGGTAATCTTTTGTTAATTTTTTTTCTTATTTTTTCTTCATTTAATAAAATCTTGCATGAATTTTTACTTAATAATCTTGATGAATCCTTTGAACTTTCTTGTAAAAATTTTTGATCAGCTAATAATTCATTTAATTCATTATATATTTCAAATATTGATGATTTTTCTATAATTTCATCTTCAAGTTGTTTCAAATACTGTTCATGTTCATTTAATATAGTTTCCTTGTCTATATCAATATCTGATTCATAATTATAATTAAAAAATTTAAATTCTTTTCTCATTTCCATTGAATAATATAATTTATCCCATTTTTTATCAATTTCTGTTCGGGCATCAGATATAAAGTTTTCAATATATTCTGATCTTTTTATATATAATTTATTTAATTCCATTTTAAAATTTAATTGTGATAAATCTGATAAATTATTATTTTTAGACATAAATTCATTAATATATTCTTCACTTTCTCCTAATTTTGACCATAAGTTTTTACATGTTTCGGAATAATATAACCATTTTTCTCGTTTTTCATTTATTTTTGATTCTAATGAATGTTGTAATTTAATTAATTTTTCTAATTTATCATCATGTAATCCAAATTTATATGGATTTTCCAAAATCATAATCAAATCTTCTTTATACAACACATCTTTAGATTGTTGAACATCTCCTAATTGATCATTAGTAAATTGTAGAAAATCAATAGATTCCAAACATTTTTCAATAACTTCAATCATTGTATTTTTCCGTAGTTCTAACAGCTCTTTACCAATTGCAATTTCATTTTTAATATTTTGTGTTAATTCAGTTGTTATTTTAGTAAATTTTAAACTTCGTATTATTCGAACTATTTGATAATTTACTTCTCTTAATCGACTTATATTATTATCTTGATCAATTGTTTCATCCATTTGTTCATCTTTATGACTTGCTTTTACAGGACTCGCTAGTATGAATACATTATCATCTTCTGGTAGTTTTTTTGTGGTGTTGATTTCATTGATTAGTGATTGGAACTCGTCTATTATTTCCTTATGAATTTTTGCAACTTCAAACGTCGGGACAATCTTTACAATCTCAGGATCAAATTCAGAAGATCCAATAAAATCAACCAATGAAGAATATTCCAAATTTAATGTATTGAATTGCTTATATAACTTCACAAAATGTTTCAATACATCAATGAAAATATAATTCAATTTAGATCGTTTTTCCAATAACGTTATTTGAGGAATTGTTCTAACCATATATTCATATTGTTGTTCAATAGTCAATTCATTATGATGATCATTAGATAGCTTGAAATTAGGATTAGACATAGTTGATAATATATGTTCTTTATAACCATCTTCATATTGTTGTTTATTATTAAAAACTAATCCCTTTTGTAATAAATTTAAACATTTATCACCTCTTATATCATTAATCATTGATAATATAATTTGAATTTGTTGTCTTAACCATTCACACTCATTATCAATATTGCTTTTTTCTCTTTTTAGACTTAGGGCAAAATTATCTATTGTTTCTTGAACTATTGTGAATATTTCTGATTTTTTGTTCGTTATTTCTAATGATGAGTATCCTATGATCTTGTATATATTATTTAATTCTTGTATAGCTTCATTTATATTATATTCAATTGAACCAAATTTATTAGTGGTGATATCATGATCTGAAACTAATGTTGCCAGCAGCATCTCATTTACAGTTGTAGTTGTCATATTTATATCATTATATTTGAAGTTTTTATGTATGGTTTTTGATTTGGGTGTACTTTGAAGTGATTCATTCATCTTATATTGTTTATGATATAGTGTATCATTTGGTGATATTCTAGAATACATGAAATATTTGGTATGTTTAATATAACTATTTGAGTTTGATTTTGTCTCATTCTTCTTCTGAAATTGATTAGATTTCTGATTTAGTGATAAAATTTATTTTTGGTAGTTTATTAGATTTCCATTTTTGTATTAAATGTAAACAATTTTAAAATATTACACAAAAATATATTAGGGGGTAAATGTATATACTATCATCAATCATTATATCATTTTCATCATCTATACACCTATTTCGTTTACATTATTAAGCATTAAGTTATCTTTATTCAACTTCATTATTGCTAATTTATCTTGTCTTTTCTTTTTGGTCAAATTCCATTTATAGATATAAGCATCTTTCAGATCTAAAGCATTTGATATTTTTCTTGATGAATTTGTTTTTCCCAATCCAACTGATTTTAATTGATCCAACCATATTTTGGATCTTAATTCATCACCATCTTTTTTAAATTTTTCAAAAAATAAAAAAATTTGTTTGGATGTTACTGTATCACTTTGTTGTAATACTTGAGTTGCAAATTCAAAATCATTAAAATTTTTTAAAGCAATTTCCACTAAAAGTTCCAAATTTTTTGATGCTATCTTTTTCAAATTTTTTTGCATATAATCATTGAAGATTTGTTTAGCATATTGATAGTTGACTAACATTCGAGTCAAGTATTTTTTATCGCCAAATTCATCATATAATAAATGATTTAAAAAGATCGTTATAATAGCATCACTCGATTGAAATTCCTCACAAGGTATAAATTTTTTATAATATTGCATAATTGTAGCAGCATCAATCTCAGGTATGGAATTAAATAAAACATCATAAACTTGAGCAAGATTATCAGAGTTGAGTTTATTACATTTCAAATCAGCATCAATATTTGCTATCTGTACAACATCAGTTGATGAAATAGTACTAGCTATAGTGGATTCATAAGTAAAACTTAAAATTCCTAAATCATTTAATTTCTTAAGTCCATTTTTAAATAATGCACCAATATATCCAAACATAACTTTTGGAGATGTTGGAAATTTAGCTTTAATTAATAATATAATTTCATTAACCATTAATTGTTTTTCAAATTTTGATAATTTATTTAATTCTATTTCATTTAATAATGTAATAAATTCATCATATTGATTATTACTTCTTAAATGACGAAAAATAGATAAATATAAATCAAATTCAATTTTTATATTTTCTTTTAACATATGTTTTAAAATTTCAATTCCATTAAATGTATCTTTAAATTTCATAACTAATTTAATTATAGTTTTAAGAATTAATTGAATTTCTTCAACAACTGGTTTTAAATTACTTATTTTTTCTAATTTTAGTATCATGAAATTTAAAAATAATGATGATTTTGCTGGTTCATTTGTTGAAATAAAATAATCAGTTGATTGTTTTAATTCTCTCATTGTGAATGAATCGATAATTCTTTGTGAATGAATTGGATTAAATTCTGTTTTATTTAAATCTAACCATTTTGGATTTATATAACCAGTAAGAGCTACAAATTTTGATATTTCTGAACCTTTGAGTAGTTGGTTTTTAAATTTGGTAAACATTTTCGAGGACTTAGGACGAAAATTAATATGAATCATGTATGAAAATAAGGATGAATGATATTTCTCTTCAATAATGCTGAGTAAATTTTTGAAAATTGATGTATTTAGTAGAATAGGTTTACTATTGATCATTTCAGTGTTGGCAATATTTGAAAATAACGACAATAGTCGAGCAGATTTTTCAGATTTTTCATCATTCAAAATTGATATGATACTTTTAATAAACTCCGAGTGTGTTATATGGTTAGTTGGATCAATAAGAAAATTCAAAGCACATGACTTCTCATATATATTTTTAGATAAAACATTTTTCATTTCTTCATCTTTTATAGAATTATATATCCAAGAAATTTGTTTTGAATCAGGTAAAGTTGTGAAAAGATTTGATAATTTAAAACATAATTCTGCTTTTTCAGCAACATCTCCATAACTTATTTGATTCAAATGGATTAGTTCTTTTCTACTTAAGTTACTTATAGTTTCCAACTTCATTTGTGATAATGGATGAGGTTTTGTATTTAATGGTAAATTTAATGGATTAATAGTCGAATTGAATGGGTCATGCCGTATTGATGGAGTGAAAGTATGTGGTTTAATTGAAGGTTCTGGAATAGTTGCTAATGTAGCCAAATCTCGGGTTAGTCGTAGTGACTTACATGTATGTATATGTGTTAGTCGTATCATAAAGTCATTGGTTATTCTATGCTTACAATATTGTACTTTTTTTTTTTTTTCATATTTGTGTTGCAAAATACGAACGAAGTTTCATCAACTTTTTATGGAGAGTGTATTAAATTTGTATTAATTATTCTATACAATGCCAATGCTAAATCTAAACCAGAATTATAGTCATATCTTTACACAGTATGACTGTCATTCCATGGTTCCAAAGTCATACTAGAAGTATTAATTCCACTATCTTTATATAAATGTTTTTGATAAAAATATGCTGCATCAAAAATAATTGTACCAGAACTACCTAAGATATATGGTAATTCTTCCAATAAAAAACTTGATCTATTTTCCAGTAATACAAATGAACAACTTGTTAAGATGGATAAAGTATAAGTTAAATTACCTAAAAGTGCTGAACCAAATAATAATGGTGATATACCATCAACTGATTTTCTTTTATAATTCTTATATAATTGTGGACATCTTGAACTACAATATACTATTGTACAACCCCATGCTAATATTCTTCCAAGATTATGACCTGTTGTGGCAATGTTTACATTATTTGAAAAAGCATTAACAGTACTAGCATTTATCAATACAGCACCAGCTACATTTTTTAAAATTGAATTTTTATTTTCATCTGTTGAACTATAACTACTTGGAGTACTTGAAATTCCATCATCCAGATTTAATCGTTGCATTAACATTCCATCATGTTGTTTAATATCAAATCCTTCTACTGTATGAAGTTCAACACCTTTCGTTATACCAGCATCACTATAACTTTCTCTTCCAGAATAAACTTCAACCATTCGTCTGGGATAAACACTATTATAATAATAATATTGAAAACATAAAGTTATATCATTACATAAAAAAAATATACTTAAATATAATTGAAAATCTAAAGTTTGATTATTTAATAAACAACTTGAAAAACTTAAAAAATCCCCCAAAAACCAAAGTAATAAAAAAGATGGTGATATACCTTTTGCTGATTTTCTTTGATAATTTTCAATAATTTGTGGTAATTGTGCAAATATCCAACTTATACATGATATTATACTAAATGATTTTGATATGAAAGATATTTGAGAACATGAAGACATTATTTTTTGAGTTAATTTTGTATTATCATTAGCTTGTAATTAAAAACTTGTCAAAAGAATTAAAATGATAGAAATAAATTGAATAATAATAGTAAATATTTGGAATTAAAATTGTAAATTAGTGATGTTGTAGTATCTTGATATTACTTTGATTTATTATTATTATATTTCTTATCTATTATAATAATTTCATATCGTAGTGTAATAATGTGTCATTCTTTAAATTTGTGTCATTAAAATTATTTGACATGTATGGGGTCGTGATTATATTCATAACCACTTGTACATTATGATAAGAGTAAAAACGATCAAAACCTAGAAGCTGATACATTCTAGTGTATAAATGTGAGGTTTGGAAACAGTCTTGAACTTATTTACGTTGATATTCGTAAGAATATGCCTGTTTTGAGAGAAAAAAAGTTAATTATTAGCCCAGTCATCAATCTACAGTAAAAAGACCTTATCGCCAACGCAGCAAAATACCTTCCTAAGATAAATTAGTTTTCAGCATGAACAATCAATGTTTCCTTAGTATAAATATTTTAAACAAAAAACTAAACAAATAACCCCTAATCCATATAATAATGACCTACCATTTACCAAAACCCTAATTATCCATAATTTTTTAATCTAAACTAGCAGTATCCAGGGCAAACCCTATTGTTTCACTACCGCTTCCTAATTCATGATCTGGTCCATGATTTTGTTGTTTATAATCACCATCATCATCTTCTTCATAATCATTTGGTTCATAATCAGTATCTATTTCCAGAAAATCAGTAGTTTCTGGAGTACTTATATTATCATAATCACTATCATTTTCTCTTAAATTAGATCCAGTAGATCTACCTACATTTTCTTTTTCAGGTGCCTTATCACTAAATGCATTATCTTCAATTTCATCTGCAAAATTTATTGGTCCGTTTTTCATTTTAGATTCTTCTAACCTATTTTTACAAAATTTAGCAGCTGCTTCAAATACAATTTGTCCCTTTTCTAATATAATATCTTGATTTTTAATTATTGCAACTGTAGCTCCCGCCGCTATTGCCACTTTTATTGCAAATGGTACTGCTATTGGATTAGGTTAGTAATGGATTCGATTTTTAAATACAAGATATTGTGTCTATCTTCTTCATCTAGTACATACTAAAGAATGGCATCGTTGATTATTGTTCCAAGATTGTAAGGTGGTTAAAGATTAAATTCAATTTCCTTCTCCTTGCGGTGGTGAAAGAAACAAAATTTCAATTTTTCTATTGACTTGTGTGTCTCAATAATTGATTTTGTGCGTCATTATGAAGATAAGATAAGATCTATAGAGAGTTCAAACATCAACACTCAAGAGTTCCCTTAATCACCGATTACAACAACAAACCTAATGAAAATGTGGTTGGACCTCACATTTAGTGGTCAAATCTTTTTCCGTGTGAAATGTGACCTACATCGATGTATCTAAGGCTGCAAGAAGATTGATCAACTGTTCCTACTTCACTGAAGTTGATATTAGTTAGTGGCTACAGATACCATTCAGTAGTTGCTATTAGGTGTAAAGAATAAGTAGGTGTTTCATGCCTTACACTTCATGTAAAGCTTTGTTCATCTAATTTAGTGTCGTGTGTGCATTATTATTAAAAAGATAAGAGAGAGAAAAAGATAAGATTTGATTAATCAACACTCAAAATATTTTCAGTGAAGTAATACGTATCACCATAAGAAGTAGTAATAACAAAATACATTCAAAATTACGTTTATTAGATACTCAATCACATGACTTAATGAATTAACAATATGGCATCACTAATAAGAGACTCAATAACAACAATGGGAAATCCAAACAATACATCAACAGATTCTATACTACAAGATCATAAAACTTCAACACAATCTAACATAAATTCAATATCATTTATAAGGTCAATAAAAGATTGGTGGTCATGTCCTACTCAATTAATGTATGATTCAAATAAAACTACACAATCTAAAAAATATGAAGAAGCAAAATTAAAAAATAGAATTATTGAATATGAATTATTTCGAGCTATATTACCTGATGAAATATATATAAAACATCCAATAAATGAAGAATCTGCTTCAGAATCAGATACAACTGAGAAAAAAGAGCATAAAATAATTGGAGAATTACTCGATGATGAGTTAGATGATGGTACATTCATTCATGAATTTTTTATAAGTAATAATGAAAAATCTGATAAAGAAGTTCATATAGTTATAATACATGGTTATATGGCAGCATTAGGATATTTCATCAAGAATATAGAACCACTAGCTAAAATACCTGGTATAAAATTACATTTAATTGATTTACCAGGATTTGGTAATTCTTCAAGACCAAAATTCCCAACTCAATTTTTAAAAACTCCAACTACAAAAAAAGAACAAATATTACAAATTTTAGAAATTGAAAACTGGTTTATTGATAAAATTGAAAATTGGAGAATTAAAAGAAACATTAATAAATTTAAATTAATAGCGCATTCAATGGGTGCTTATTTATCATGTTGTTATTTAATGAAATATAATATACAACAAGATAATTCAAAATTAGTTGATCAAATAATATTAGTTAGTCCAATGGGAACAGAATCAAATCCAATAAGTTTAATTAATGATTCAAAATATGATATAAATTTAAATTTTAAAAGTAATGCATTAAATGAATTAAAATTTGAAGATGAAATAAATAATGATCAAATAATAATAAATGAAGAATTTACAAAGATATGGGAAAAATTAGGACAACCAAAATTTCCCAAGAATTTAATTTTAAAATATATTTGGGAAAATAATTATTCACCATTTCAAATTTTACAAAAAACTGGTCCATTATATTCAAAATTACTTTCATATTGGTCATTTCAAAGATTTAAAAATTTTGAAGAAAATTCTAATAATTCTAATGATTTTGATTCAAAAAAAGATGATAAAATTGAATTAATTTTAAAATTACATAATTATTCATATTCCATATTTAATCAATTTCAAATATCAGGAGAATTAGCAATAACAAAATTTATAAATCATGAAATATTAGCAAAATTACCACTTTGTGATAGAGGATTAGTTGATTTTTTTGTTAATAATAATATAAATAATTATTGGATTTATGGAGATAAGGATTGGATGAATTATAAAGGTGGTGAATATATTTTTGAAAAAATTCAATCAAAAAGTAAAAAAAGTGATAGGTCTGTTGTTAGTAAATTTGAAATTTTACCTAATTCTGGTCATCATATATATTTAGATAATCCAAAATTATTTAATGAAAGAATTTTAGAATTTTTTGATTTATAAAAATAGAATTACATTAGATTATATAGTATATACATGGAATTATAAATTAAGTAAATTATTAATAGATTCATTATTAATGTCATTTGAATTTAATAAATCTTTCAATTGTTTCAAAAATTTATAATTTTCATCATTATTACTTATTTCAATTTCATGTTTTAAATCCTCTGAAATTTTAAAAGCATTATTTATTATATCAATTGGTATACCTGCTAATTTTGCAACATTTAAACCATAAGAATTATTTATAACTCCAGATACTAAATTATATAAAAAAATAATTTCTGGAAATGAATCTTTATCTTTTGTAGTATTTTGTACTTCTTGAAATCCCATATGATAATTTTTAACTTGATTTGGATATTCATTTTCTAAAATATTTAAACTTGGATAATGAGTTATAAATAAAATTAAAGGTTTATATTCAATTTCAATTAAATATTTTAATATGGAAAATGCTAATGATATACCATCTGTTGTTCCTGTACCTCTACCAATTTCATCTAATATTATTAAAGATCTATTTGTTAACCTCGAGATAATTGAATTACATTCTAACATTTCAATCATAAATGTTGATTTTCCCTTGAGGATATTATCTGATGCTCCCATTCTTATAAATATTGAATCAAATATTCCCATATTGGCAAATTCACAAGGTAAATAACAACCAATTTGTGTCATAATTGTAAAAAGGGCAATAGTTTTAACATAACTTGATTTCCCACCCATATTTGGACCAGTTATTATTAAAACTCTATTTTTATCATAACTTATATTAATATTATTTGAAACATAAGTTTGATCATTTCTTAATTCTTCAATAATAGGATGACGAGCTTGTTTAACATCTATGATTAAATCATCCAGTAATTTTGGTTGAGTTTTTAAATTATTATTTGAATAATAAGATAATGATAATAAAGAATCTAAAATTGATAAATTTTTAACTATTGTTTGTAAAAAAGAATATTGCAGATCTAAAATTTGACAAAATTGTAAAAATGCAAAATCACATTTTTGAATTAATAGCTCCTGATGATAGGATTTTAATTTAATTAATTTTATAATTTCTTTATTTCTATATCTACTAACTGTTTTTGTTGAATTTATTTTTATAAAATCAGTAGGTATATTTGAACCATTTCTAATTTCAATTAGGTAAGGTTCTCTTTGAGCAGTAACATAATTTAATTGAGGACGATTTAATAATTTTCTGATATTGCGTAATTCAATTTCAAATTCCTGATCAATTTTTTTTAAATTTTCAAATTCTTTTTCAATTTCATTAAATCCTTCTCCATTATTTGATAAATTGAAAAAAGTAGTCTTTTGTACAAATGGATCCTTAGATTCATTTAATAAATATGATGGATTAATCATACTTATTAAATTATAAATAACATCAGTTTTTGATAATTCCAATAATTCCAATAGTATATCATTTAAAATTTTTGATTTTAATTTTGAATTTGGATCACTTATAGATTTTTCAAACAGTTTTATAATTTTTAAAACATCATTAAAACTTTGTAACATTAAAAAAATTTGTTTTCTATTAATTCTATTTGAATGAGTTGTTGCAGAATAATGAATTTTAATTAATAATTCTTCTAAATCTAAATTTTTACCAATTTTATTTAATTGTTGAGTAAGTGAATCTATAATATGATTAAATTTACATAATTCTTCTACAGCTTTTAATCGCAACAAAATTTGATTTTTATCAATTAATGGTCTTGATATCCATTTATTTAATAATCTATTACCAAATCTTGTTTTTGTATGATTTAATAACCAAACTAATGTTCCTCTGGTGGTATTTGGATCAGTTGAATTTTGAAAAATTTCTAAACTTGTTAATGTATTTGCTGGTAATATCATATATTTTCTTGAATCTTTAAAAGTTGAAATATTTTGTGGGATTGTAAAAATATTATTTAATTTAAATTCTGATAAATAATTTATTAAATTTATAATACATTCTTGAATGGCTTTGGAAAAATTAATTTGATAATATTGTAATATATCATCTTGTAAATAATTTGATAATTCATCTGTATTAGCTTGTTTATGTTCAATTTTTAAATCATGATTTATTAATTTAAGACATTTTAAAGTACTTCCATTTATTTTATCTTGGTTATTCACCACCAAAACTTCACTTGGTCTTAAATATAATAATCTTGTTTCCATTTCTTCTCTACTTATCAGATCATGAAATTCATCCCATATAATTTCTCCAGTTAATGGTTGTACAGCAACTATTGCAAATTCTTTTTCATTAATTTCATTAATACAAATAATATAATTTGGATTTTCTTCTTCAATACTATTTGGTATTAAATTACTTCCAATAAATTCATCACTCATATATGTTCCCTTTGTATAAACTCCAGTAATTTCTCTTTTCATTAAATCACCACTTTTACCAATTTTATCAATTTCTTTTATTATTGCACTTTCCATTTGTTTAACTATACCAATTTTAACATTTGAATTTAAAATTCTTTGTAAATTTATATGTAATCTATTATCAGGAAATGAACAATAAGAAAATCTTAAATCTTCTTTATTTTCAATATACATTATATTTAAACATTTTGATACATGTAATGCTTGTTTTTGTCCATAAATTTTATATTTATAACCAACTTGAATTAAAAGAATCTTGTCTGGATTTGCTTCTGTTAATTCTAATATTTGATGTTCTAATGGTGTTAATTTAGATTTTTTTGATGATTTTGTTGATTTGGAATTTGTAGGTGATGCTGTGGTTGATGACTCTTCTTCTTTTTTCTTTTCTAGTTTACGTGATTTATATGTATATTTAGATGGAGATGATATAGGCCGTTTTTGAGGTAAGACGTGATTTTGTTCTTGATTATGATTTGAATTTTCAATTTGATCTACACCGTTTTGAATATGATCTTGTGAAGTTGAATCAACTTGATTTCCATTCGCGTTAGTTTGACTTATCGGCTGTGAAAAAGCTGGACTATTCTCCTGATCTAGATCAACTGGGCCCGATGAGTGTTGATCTTTTTCATTTTGAAACAGATATTGATTTAAACCATTTAATTCAGGAGATTTAGAAAATGATCCTCCATTTTGTGAATTTTGATGCAGCGATGATGATTTTGATTCAGGTGATGATGAATTTTGTTTTTGAGATGTAAAGAAATGACTTATTGAACTTTGTTTCTTCTTTGGTGTCATATAAAGGTGGTAAGTGATTTGACTTATTATGTGAAGAATTAAATTTAAAATTAAAATTAAATTCGTAGCGCGTTGTTTCAGAAATTATTTTTTGAAACTTAAGTAGTATACGAATAAATATAGAAAGAAGAGAATAATACAAAGTTGAAACAAAGTTGAAACAAAATCTACACGAATATGATGAAATATTTGAAAATATGCAACGAATGATTAAATAATAAGACTATAAAGATTTGTTTTTTGTATTTTTGAAAAACATCCATATAAATTAGATTGTTTAAATTTGAGTTTCAATAGATCAAACTTACCTAACTCTACTAAAACTTACTTTATTTACATTATTACCTAATGAACTTAAACTTGAATTTTGATTAATAAATAAAGGACTTGAACTACTACGGGATTCAATAATACCAGTATTCTCATCATTTGATTGATTTTGACTTTGATTTTGCTTATTATTGTTATAAGAAGAAATTGAAGAAAATGAAGGTAATGTATTTGATGAATTTGATTTTTTCAATTTTGAATTATCTATTTGATTATTATTCTGGTTTCCATATGAATTTGATGAAGAATTATAGTTATTTAATGTAGTATAACTATTATCAGATTGATTTTGATTTTGATTTGATGTTATTGATTGATTAATTAAATTTTGAGCATTTGAACTATTTGAACTTGAAAAACTTCCATTTGATGATGATGAAGTTGTAAGAATTGAATTTTGACTATATTGATTATTATTATTACCATTATTGTTATTGTTAACAGTAATATTAAAACTTTGTGATCTTTGTTTATGAGGACTTATATCATGTAAATGATTTAACGATGTTCTACTTGAATTGAAAGCTACTCTTGCTGCTATTGATGCAGATGAATTTTGTCTCGTTCTTTGTAGATCTTGAAGTCTTAGATTGGATCTTGTTTGTTGTTGTTGGAATTGTTGTTGTGATAAAGGTTGAGATTCTTGATCATCTGTAATTGGCCAAAAGACATTTTCAGAGTTTATAGAAGGTAATTGATTTGAAAATGAACTTTTCCTTCGATTACTAATACCTAATCTTGAATTAGACATTGGTGAAGTATTTGTTTCTGTTGATAATATTGATTGTGGTGAGTCCGGCTCCATTGAAAGATTGTTTATATTATTTAAATTATTTATATTATTTATATTATGATTATTGTTTCCATTAAATTCATTATGATAATATCCATTTGATGAAGATGATGAGTTTGGCAATTGATTTGAATTACTCCTTATTGATGGTGATATAGTTACTGACTTTAATGAAGGTGTTTTATTTATCATTGGTTGTGTTGTTATTGGAGTTAATGGACCAAGTATAAATTGATTATGAATTGATGATGAGTTAGACATGCTTGGCGTAGATGATTTTGTCGATGTATTTATATTTAATGCTAATGGTTGTTTATTGGTATCAGTATTGCTATTATGGTAAGTAGTATTTGATCTTTGTCTAGTTGTCAATGGTTGAATTTGAGATTTTTGATCATTTGGTAATGACAATGCATGTTTACGAGTACCATTACCATTATTACTCCTTTCTTCCTTTGATTGTATTGACATTGATATAATTGGACTTGATAATACTTTATTTTCTCCATCCAGATCTAAAGACATTTGTGAATGATTTTGAGTATTCAATCGTAGCATTGAAGGTAGTTTATTATTATCATTGGTTGATTTGAAAGTTGTTGTATCTTGAATAGGGTCAATTTGATCATTGGAAGATCTACTAAAATCATAATTTGAAATTAAATTATTTTTCATATCTTCATATTCTTTAATTAATTTAAAACTTGAAGCATAATCTTTTGCTATCCAATCTTGATTATTCTTTATATTTTCTAAATCTTCAATCTTTTTCAAAGACTCTTCAATATTTCCACTTATATTCAAAATATGACTTATAATTTCTTTTAAACAATTTAAATTACCAAATTGAAAACAATAATGTAAACATGAATTACCTAATATATCTTTAATCATAAAATCACTTCCAAATTCTAATAATAATTTACAACCTTCATTAAAATTATAAATACATGAATATTGTAAAGGAGTTTGTTCTTTTTCTCCTCCTTTATAATTTAACCAAATTTTACCAGGAAATTCTTGTAATAAATAATGTAAAGTTTGTAAATGATTTTTCTGAATAGATAAATGTAAAACAGTTAAATTATTAAAAGTTAATAAATCTAAATTTGTATAATCATTTTGTAAATTTCCTAATGTCTTGTTTATAAATTTTATTAAATTATAACATATTAAATAATGACCATAATATGACAGATAATGTAAATTTGACCAACCTTGATTTGATGAATCTATATTTAACCATAATTCAGGATATCTTATTAATATTCTTTTCACAATTGGTAAATTACCTTCTATTATTGCATTTCTTAATCTTGTTGAAGGATCTAACATATTGATAAATATAACATTGCTTATTTTGTTGAAAAAAAAAGTAAAATTTGGAGATTGTAAGATTGTTTAATTTTGTTATATGAGTAATTGAATCATTAATTGACTATATGTGAGTGGTAATACTGTTATTTTGATAATAACACTGAATTCAATGATGGTTGTAAAAAGAATGAACTAAATGAAATTATCGTTGTAATTAAAAGAACAAAACGAAATAGAGAAGAAAAAGAAAGATAGAAGAAAATTGAAATTTCAAAATTATAATAGAACAAATATTAGTTACACAAAACTATAATATTATAGTTGAATTAGTACAGACAGGCAGACAGACAAATTTATAACCGAACCTCGACCAATTGACTGACCAAAAATATAAAATATTATTTGGGTATGAAGAGGGACGTGTTTCTTCAGTTAAAGTTTCCATGTTGGTTGTTTAAATTGACTTTACTTCTTCAAACTGTAAGCATAACTCGACTAGAAAGACGACGGGGGTATTACAATATGGAAATTCATGTCATGTCAATCTATATAATCATTAATTTGTTACTGACTAAGTACGTTTTTTATTAGGTATAGGATACTAGAATTGGAAAGTGAATGGAACAGCAGATTAAATTAGTATCTTAAGTCTCTAGTTTGATTGATATATAATGTATTACTACTACCGTCACTCATTCAAAGAGCTATAACGTGGTAGTGTTGGTGACTGACAGTAAAAAGGACTTTCATTTCTTTCGTCTAAATTAGCCTAAAAGAAAACTCACTCCAAATCTTTCCGAATTTTTCAATTTGATTCATCAAATTTTCAAGTAATATTGAATAATAGGTCAAAGTACAAAGGAGAACCATCGTCAGTTCTGATAAAATGAAATGACAATATGGAATCATTTCTTCAAATTCTAGGATACAAACAGCTTCGGTGTAACATATTACACTCGTAAATATGTACTTTTTCAGCCAGTATATTTTTGAGGGGAAGAAGAGATAAGAAACAAACAGATTACTACAGATTTACAAGGATCTTGGTCCATTTTATCCGGGAGATCATATGAGATTTTAAGTTTAATATAATTTAGAACTACAGTATACAATAATGTTACTCTTTACAAGTCGTTTTACTTAATACCTCCTGAACCACGAGATTTAATGTCATGGGATGATGATACTTTTTATTAATTTATTTATCCCAAACTCAAATTCTAATTTCAAATTCTATTTTGTGTGTTTCAACAAGATGGGAAAACATATTTCTTCTTGATGGTGACAAACGAATCATTCCAAAGTTTCATCAATCATTTCAATCGAGACAAAAAACATTCTCATACAAATCACAAACAAAATGGGGCAATAAGTACAACTGTCTCATAAGTTGGTGGTTTGAGTGGCATTTAAATTTTTTATTACAGAGAGGGACCTGATCCGTAGTCGAAAGGACCTGGCACCTTTTTTAATTTTTTCTAACTTGAACGTTTTCATGAGATAAAAGTTCTATGCCTTCATTTGAGAATTTACAAACAGTAATTATATGAAGAATTTAGCTCTCAGACTAGTTTTGATGAATATATCTTGAGTTACGTGGATGAAACTGTACAATAATAAATGTACTCTAAAATTAGAGTTTCTAATGTTACACAAAAACTTGGGATGGGTACTTAAGAATCTTGAACAGATAAAACTGACTTTAAAGGCTCCAATCAAAGCGAGTCTTCAAAACTTGTCTAGTTTCCTCTTACAAAATACATTTGAAACTCTTGAGAAAATAAATCTATGGTAATTTATTCAAACAAACAAGCAATATCAAAATTCATTTTTTGGAAGATGGTCCTGGATGGTTTTTCATCCAGACTGTTCGTAAAAAAGCTACACAAAATGATATGTTTCAATATGCAAGATTACTATTTAGAATATTTATTTCTGGAGTTGGTTACAAATTTGTAAAATCACAATGATTGGACAAACAATATCGTAAAAATGACTTGCATTGAATACTAAGTCAGTGACCGTGCGATACAACTGTAATGAACTTTTATGAGTTCAAAAGCCAGTAATTACAAATCTACAAAGAAAATAATTAATTTTTTTTTAAAAATTAAACTTGCAACTATAGAATCTATCAATTAAAGAAAATCAAAACATACAGTACCATAAGACTTATCATGTTTAACCGGCAGTGGTAAAGGTGCTTTATGTTAATTTAACGATCATGAACTCCAATGTCCAGAATTGAAACTTGTAATTATTCAGATTCAGGCTCAATTCAGCTAATCACCTTTTATAAGCATGTGGAGCATACGCTTTGATGGCACTAGAGCAAATGCTGCCGTGAACTGTTCTATTTACAAACAGATGTTTGATCAAGTAATCAATTTCAAGATATGTTTGCAATCATTTTGAACAATTGATAGCCATGTTATCCACTCTACCGAAGGCATCTTCAACATTTTCAGACCTATGAACTTCTTAATTTGTCGATGCAGCGAAGGTCTTGTGACGTCTGCGGACAGTAAATAGACTGCGTAGCATAGTGTAGTTACTAAAACTGAAACTATTTTAAATGGCTGAAAATTTTAACCCACAGATTAAGTAATAACACCTGATATTAAACAACAACCCCAAGCACGCTCATACAAATTACATTCAAAATTCAACAATATCTAAGACTGTTTTTAAACGAATTGGATTTAAACAAAAATAAAATTCAATATGAATAGGGTGGGTCCTGGCGAAGGTTCAGGATCAAGTTCAAAATTGGATACAGAAGAAGGTTCAATCTGGTTCAAAATTGGATACAGAAAAATCAGGTTTCTAAAAGTCACTTTTTTTTACCAAGTTGGTTTGTTTAACATTGTAACAATTGATCAAAATTTCATTGTAAATTCTGAATGCTATTTGTATGAAGGTAATGATACTCAGATTGAAATTGAACCAGATATCTGAGCAAACATGTATTTTTTACAAAATTCGTTTGAGAACGACCTGTATTTGCAATTTGAAAAGCCTATTTCGTTGCGAGTTTTAGACCTTGTGTCAATCAAAATAAGTTTTTGGATACTCTTGATCCCACGGAGTACTTGACTGGCGTTTAATTCATCAAAATCCAATATTCAACTAGCTATTTCTGAATCTGACGTGACATTTTTTATGTATGGGTTAAATCCAGATAGTTCCTTTGATTTAATTTATCATTAAGCTTGAACATCTAGCAATCCGATGGCGGAATTAATTTTGATACCTAGTGAAGTTGTTAAAATTATTTCTACATTAATGGAAATGACTACTGACAAGTAATTTTTGTAGAGTCAATACTTATGATGAAAAAATACAGATCATTTGTTAATTCAGCAGCATGTTTCTTTGGCATATAAATTAGAACTGAATCTGTAATCATTCAAGTTGAATAAGATTATAAACTGATGCAAAAATAAACTAGATTACTGATTTAATAAACAATTAGTATCCATAGGAACCAGGGATCATTTCAAAATTTAATGTATCTGGAAAAAAATACAGTAAAATTGTATGAAAATTAATTGAAAAGGTTTAAAACAGAATTTTATGATTTAAAGTGACCAATAAAATTATTTTAAAATTAAAAAAGGAGTTATGTTCTTTGGTAGTGGGTATTCTAATACTTGGTAAAGAATCAAACTTGTTTTCATATTTTTTTGCTTCAATTACTGCTTTTCGATTTTTTTCCAATCTAAACCGTAACATTACACAAAATAGACCGTTTCAAAAATTGAATACCTTGTCAAACTTCATGCTTGTCAATAGAAATTTTTTAAATTTTGTCGATTTGCACATTCATTTGTCCAAGTTGATTGAATCAATTGATAACCATCTTCTCTGGAATTAATACTTTACAAGTGAAGAGTAACTGAAAACGTGCCGGTTATACCAGATAATAAACAAAACCTACTCACCCTGGAGATTGGGTGATAATGATCAGGCTATTGGGTGATAATGATCAGGCTAACCATATTTTCCTCATACAAATAACATTCAAAAACATGCAATAAGTAATAACGTTTTCTGAATCTTTGGGTCTGAGCGAAAATCAAAATTATTATAACGAATCTGGCATAGGGACAGGTATCGTCGAATGTTCCCAGGTTCGCTATCAACACCCATTTTTTCAAAATTTGGTCTTTGTACCGAAAAATTGCAGCATGGTTTTTATCCTCATAATCTGAATGCTACTTGTATGGAGTTTTTGATGCTCAAATTAGAATAGATGAAGCCATCATAAGAAATATGAATTCTATTTGCAATCATAGGAAGTCAAAATGGCGCTTAAAAAATGGTTTTCACTCGAAACGAGAATTGCACTACAATTTTTATCCAATTTGAAAGCAACATATACTTGCAGTTTTAAAGGTTCATTACTAATTGAATTTACCAGATACGTCAAAATTGGTCTAACAAAAAACGCTTGGAATTTTTAGAAGCATACACTGAAGGTTATTTGGTAGTACAATCAAAAGACATGAAAATTTTAAAAACTGGATCACAATTTGGCTACAGTTATGGCTCAACTGAACCAAACAGTTAGTATATCAAGGTATATCCTTTTGATACCTTTTTATGTTCGAAAGAACTCTAAATGCGAGACGGTCAGATGAAATTACAGAGTAGTTGACAGTTGATGACTAGCTTTAAGAGATATTTCATGAAAGAAAGAATTCAGGGCAAGATTTGCGAATTGACCATTTCCTCAATACTGCTGCTGCCTTCAGTTGAAGATTTGAGAGCAGGTGCGAAAAAATTTGACGAACAATACTACCGACCTATGAGATATGTTTGACATTAGTCAGATCACTTCATACTAGTATTTTGGGCTACTATCGGCATTATCTGGCCATTACGATGCTGAACCAAGGTGTGAGTATAATATCATGGCCAAAACATGTTAATTACACAAAATTAGTTGTTTCAAATTCTCGATTACTGGATAATTATATTGACATTTAGAGTCGAGTTGTTACAAATTTATTTTGGAACATCCTAATTTTGTCAGATGATACTGCTTGCTGGTACATTGTGTTGAATAAAAGATATTCAACACAATGTTATCGTGTTGTTGCTTCTAGTCCCTATACTTAATACAAGAGTTTTGCTTTAACAAAAAATCAAAAATCAAAAAAACTTCAGCTCTTACTCCATCCGTACTGTATTACCTCTTATTGTAAGAGTTCTTAAATCTACAAGAGTTGAAAAAAATTGTATATTAGAACTCGTCGATGTTATTATCAATGTTGTTTAAAGGGACCAAAGCGAATTAACTCTAAAACAAAGTTGCATTTTAGCTACTCGTGATTCCCACTTGCAGACAAAGAGACATTTTCTATCAACCAGGTAAAGGTACAAATTAGACAAAATTGAGGTTTAAGAAGGAATGAACATAAGAATCAAGACTGTAGCTTACATTAAATTTAGAGATTCTTTGGCCCAACATTAATTTTGACAATCAAGATACTTATGAATATGAACGAAATGATTTAAGATCAATACCGATGGACTAAACACCTACGCAAAGCCGCCGCTTCTCAAGTTTGCAAATGCAACCAAGTTCGGACATGAAAGATTTGTTAAAGTTATTGTAGAAAGTTAATGAAATTCATGATTTAGATGTATTGTATAAAAGAATTGGTGTACGTTGTATTAAATAATATATTGAGATTCTAATAAACAATATATTAATAGTCTTGAAAAGAGTTAATTCCATTGAAATGTGATTTCTAATAAAATAAATGCGTGTATTGTCTATAAGACTAAGTTAATCCTTCACCAAAAAAGTGAAAATTTATGTGAAATGAAAATTTGTGCAAAAGTACATGATCACTGATTGATCAAACATGTTTTATACATTAGTTTGTGCTATTGGATTGCAAATTGAATTAATTCCATTCTGTGTTTTTATTTATCGATAAATGAAAATGATGTCACTCGATAATGAGGTTTCGAGTGTTGATAAAATGTCAGAAGTCATGACAATTTTGATGCTAGTGTGTTGAAAAATTTGTCTCCAAGTTTATGAAGTTTGAGGTCTCAAATATGATATTTAATGATGTTCAAATGGTAATTTCATTCCAAATATAACAGGTCCATCTTCTTTAATTCTATAAAAAATCCAAAACCACATTGTGGCACCCATTAACTTAGCACCCCAATAGATATGTGGAGCAACGTGAGGTTTGGCTACTGGGGCATGACGTATGTATTTAGCAAAATGTCCTGCTGCCATTTTGTATTTATGTTTTGATGAGTTTAATTGGTATGATCGATTGTATGCGTGATTTCTTCTCTCTATTTTCGTGAAGTAATATTTTTTTCTACAAGTTTGGTTGGTTTAAAAATTTGGCGGTCGTGTGCAAATCAAGTTTGTTTCTACCAATTTCAACATACTGTATAACAATTAGTATATTGGATGGATAACATTCATCAATATTGGTAGAACTAATTCGATCAAATTATTTGTAGACCACAAATCAATAATGCCGTGGTTAATCATTCATCCTCAAGAAAAACGAGTCCCATCTTGAGGTTTGAGTCACTAACTTGAACACAGAGTGTAACACAAAAAAAAAACTATAATTTATCATTTTGATATTGTACGAGTCTAGTTCTCTCTATTATCTCTATGTTAAACAATAATTATAGCAATGGCAAAATAAGACTAATTAGTAAGTAACTTACAAAAAGGGATTGTCAATCAAACTCATAACTGATGATTTACAATATGAAATTTGATTTACATTAATTAAATTTGAACTAATTAGGCCAATTTTTAATTCAATAGGCAGATTCGCGCATAAATTAATTATCATTATTAAATAAATGAATCAATTAAGTCCGAAATTAATTGCAATTGCACTTTTCTTTTCTTGTTATCAAAAAGCAAGCAGCATTTTTTATGATGGAAGAAAGGTTCGTAATCAAGTTGTTAATTTATGTACGGTGTGTATTTTTCTTGACTTGAAATAAAGAAGGGATAAGGCGAAATTCATTGATCAAAGCCTAGATTTGTCTCTTTAAAATAAGAATTCGAATTTTAAATTTATAATTCGTGTGAATCAATATTCATGCAACCGGAAGTAAGTGATAACCGTTATTTAAGAAAGAAGGATTCAATGTATAAATTTGCAATCCTCATAAAGCAATATTTAATTATTACAATTTAATAAATTAATGTGGTTTTAGAATTTTTACGAATTTCAACTTGGTTAGATGCCGAGATACAAACAATGTAAAAGTTACAGGACGATAACTCCCCGAGGATGACTATAAAATTGATTGGCGAACACTTCGAATAACCAACATTCGAATAATTTGTTATCTAATATAGCAAGTCTTTAATATTCTTTCTTTCTTTTTCTCTGCACAACTAAGATGCACTAAAATAATGTATTTATAAGATTTACCCCTTAAACTCGAGTTTTACGAATTTTAAAATTCAATTCCGAATTTTAAACTTAGCCTAAACAAGTCTAATTTCAAATTGAAGATCAAATAAAATCTCATTTCTACGAACAATTCTACAAACATTCATTTCTTAATTAAAAATTAATCTGTTTTATTAAATAAAGTAAAATATTATACGAACTAAAAAGGATAATAATAAATTAAATAACCTGCTAACCAAAATCGCTCAAGTTCTATATGAATCAAGGTAATTTGCTTGTCTTGGTTCAGACGATGATGATGATTGAGAAGAAGTTATAGGTGCTTGAGATGTTGTAGGTTGTGTAGTATTTTGTGCTGTAGAATGCGTTTGATTTGAATTTGAATTTATACTTGGAAGACTTGGAGTTGTAGATGAATGACCAACAGCACTAGTAGATGTAGTAGTATTATTGTATGTATATTGTTGAGGATATGACACTGGTTGTTGCAATGGTTTTTGATATGAAAATTGTGGAAGTTGAGGTTGAACTGACGCTCGATTAGTATCAATATTTTGGGATTGATATGTTGGATAAGTAATTGGTGGTTGTGTGTGTGGTTGAGGTTGATTAGAATATGGTACAACACCACTAGTATTTTCTAATTGATTTCCAATTGAAGATCTACCAGCAGTTGTAGATGCTGAAGCAACTACACCGGAACTTGGCAATTGTTGCTGTTGTTGTGATGCAGGTTGTTCTTGAATATGATATGAACTTGAAGATGTTTCATTTTCATTATCAACATTATTTGGAGCATCTTGAAATTTTTTAAAATCTCTTTCATGTAACTTATAATGTCTTGTCATATTTGATTTTACACTAAAAAATTTCCCACATTTTATCCAAGGACATTTAAATATTTTTTCACCAGTATGAGAATAATAATGAGTTTGTAAACTTGATGGTCTTTTGAATTGTTTATTACAAATTCTACATCTATTTCTTTCTGCTGTTTGTGGAGTCATATCATGAACTGTTGCAGTATGTCTTCGTTTCCTATTCTTTTTGACTGGATCTGTTGATGTTGAGGAAGTGGAAGATTGTACTTGTTGTTCTCCATAATGTTGTTCGTTAACCGGTGCTGATACTGCATTTGATGGTGATGTGTTTATTGGTTGATGTGGTGCTTGTTGTATTGGTTGCTGATATTGAGAATGTGGTACGCTATATATAGGAGGTAATGGGTAATTCAAATTTTGTTGATCACTTATATTACTGTTGTTATTATTATTGTTTGACGAATTTGAAGAATTGGATGATTTATTTGATGATATAGAAGCTCTTGAATTTTGATGATGATGTAAATAATAATTTTGACTCAAAACTTGATTATTTACAGGTGGTTGATATTGTGAAGTTGAAGATGCATATGAATTTGGTAATATGGCTTGTTGAATATGTTGTTGCGGTTGCTGAGTTGGTTGTGGTTGTTGAGGAGTTAGCTGTTGATGTTGTTGAATTTGTTGAGCTGGTAAATAATAATATTGAGGTTGTTGATATTGATGCAACTGTTGTGGAATTTGTTGTTGATGTTGTTGTTGCGGTGGTAACACTTGTGCTTGATTATAATTTCCTCCCGGTGCATTATAAGCTTGAAATTGAGGATATTCCATAAATAGTGGAGTTAAATAAAAATTTGGTGGTTGCATTACTTGAGCATACATGTTTGAATTCGGTGATATAGTTATACTATTTTGTGTTGGAGCAGAAGGTGTTTGTTGTAAGTTATTTGTTTGTTGAGGATTATTTACTACCCTTAAATCTTGATTAGCTGAATTATAGTTGTAATTTGCAACTGGAGTTGAGTTATGTATAGAATTTGGTTGATTTGATTCACTAGATATGTTTGTAATTTCACTTGAGTTTTGATTTGTAATTAAATTCAAATTAGGATTAGGAGTAATATTATAAGTTTGATCTATATTATTATTATTCGGGTCTAAATTATTTGACATTGGTTTTCATACATTATATAAACTTTATGTTTCAAAAGTTATACTCCCATTTTCTTCAAGCGGTTAGTGAAATGAATGATATCAATAAACAAAATTTTTAAAGTGGTAGTTTGATTTTGGATAAGATCAAATATGGTTTGATATGGTATGATATGGTATGAAAAGAATGAAATTACAACAAATATAAATCAAGCTATGAATGGTATGATTGTACTCTTTAAGATTTAAAAAAAATGTGAGACAGATTAAGATCTTTATGTATAAATAGTTACGAAATAAATGAAACGTATGTAAACAAGAAATATATAATAAAACACATAATATTATAAATAATCTTTTCATAACGATGATATATGTTAATTTTTAGATTAATAATAATACATAAAACAATTATCTAAATAATTTTATTTTTTGTCAAAAATAATATATTACTGAAAATATTTAGTTAATTATACATATTATACATATTTTTTTATTATTTCTATGTACATAAAGCTTTAAATTTTAAAAGCCTCATAACTAATTTGGGGATTACGATATTACATTTAGTTAGTCTTATTTTAAATCAGGAAATCTAAATCTGTCAGTAAATCGATTACTAGTTAAAACTAAAAACAAAAATGTATTTATCCAGCTAGAATTTACACGAAATATATCTCCGAAAAGTATACCATCCAACGTGCAAACCATCAGTTAGGAGTGTTTGAATATAACCCGGACCAATGATAGGTATTTGTGGTCACTAGCACTATTGTAAAACGTGTCTTTCAAAATATCATGGAAACTAAATTTTGATGTGTTTTCAATTGTGTGAGTTATAATAAATATTTTAAGGAACAATATTTCAGTAGATTATGCAAACAAATAAAAATAATAATAGACCCTAGTATTTCATAACCATTTTACATCGATTTACATTTTTGAAATTGTAATAACTCCTGTTAATAAAATGTTAAGCGGTAATGTGACCTGTACTATTTGAAACAACTAAAAAAATAAAAAAGGCGTGCACAACTAAAAAGTTTGCATATAAGAAATTAAATTACACAAAATTTGAGTAAAGAATTCAAAGTTAAGATCTGCAAATTACAAAATTGTATGGATGTATTATTTTAAGTGAGAAAAAATGACGAAAGATTATTAAATCCGGAAATTGCATACAGAGATTTTTTTATACTTTTAAACTTTTCATTACTCCAATATTTTATCGTGTTTTAATTTACAAAAAAAGGTCTGGATGCTTTTTAATATCTTGTTTAAAGTACAAAATTGAAATTAAATTATATAATTATACTTCAAAATGAATTTAGCGAAAGCTCGTTTGATCAGCTATATCTTACATGCTACTAATTCTTATTTATGCTGGTGATCCGGGAAAAAATGGAAGAATTTTTGTAACTATATTTGTTCCATATTCCACCTTTATTAGATCCAATTTTCATCTGAATAATTTGATGATGCATGATTGTAAATCAGAGTCCTTTCGCCTCTAAAAGACAAGCTTTCTGCTTTTAAGTCTTGAGATCAAAAGAAGCTTTGAAGTTGAACCCTTAAATTGAAATTGACTTCTTTATCATAATTGTTTTGAATTTTATTTTTTATCATTTACTGCAATGGTTATAACACTTTTCGTCTAAATTATGTCTTTGATAATTTATTTATTAAAAAACTACGCCCTTATTTATTTATTTTTTTACTCGTTTTGTCTTAGATTTCTTTCACTTTGATCGCATAAAATGAATTTCTAATATATTGCAAAACAATATACTCCAATTTTTTCAAATGATTACCTCAAGCCATCGCAAACAAAATTAACCTATTCTATATCTCTATAGTTGATAAATAAATATCCGTTAGGTAAGCAATCCCTTCTTTTTTCTCCTTTGTTTTTTTTTTTTCGTAAATTGATTAATAAATTAAACTGAGATGCATATTTAAAAGATATTTCACATTATTACTATCAGGCTCACACAAGACTTCATTCTCTCACTAATATGAAAGGATTAGCTAAATTCAAACTCCTCAAGGGGTATGAACAGACTTTACACATCTATCTCATTGAGGCGTATTAAATATTTGAAAAACTGTATATTATCAGTTGAAATTAACTTGGATTGAAAAAAATTATTCTGAATTCATGAAATATAAAGTTAATCTCAAAAAATCGATGATCCTATATTACACGTAGAAACTGTTTAGATTCGGAAAGCCAGTCCAACAGTCGTCGTAGATACGGGTGTTTTGTGAATGATATAGCGTTTTGTACTCCAAGTCTTTGCTTAATCTATTGTTTTTACCTTTTTGATGAAGCGATAAAGATATTACAAAAAAGATAAGCTTGCGAAAATAATAAAATACCTCAAAACATACTAAATAATTTTATAATTCTTACCGAAATAAAACAAATGAATCTGAATCTGAGACGCGTGGCCAGATCTACAAGTTCATCAATTGAATTATGATCGTATTAATGGAAATGGTAATCACGTCTTACAACGAGTATCTTCTCGTATTTGGTTTTTCAACTACAACAAAAACAAAAAGAACAACGCATTGATTTGCAAGAATTTTTTTTTTTCATATCTAATATGGTTGTTAATTGAAGATAATTACTAAAACTATTAGACTCCTCCCTTCCCCTTAAGATTTACAAAACGTTTTTTTTTTTTTACTTAATCGAGATTTAACAATAATAATCGACATTAATTTTAGTCTAAAATTTTTGGTTTATTTAGAAAGGTTTTAACTCCACTTTGTGAAGTAAGGTAAAGAAGAATATAACCACTTCTTCTTTCATCAAGTACGGTAAAAATTCAGATATCATCAAAGTATTCAAAAAGTTCAAGTTTTTTTGATCTATCTATTTAGCAAAGCACAAAAAAAGGGTGCAATATAAACAAAAAGTCCATACATGCAATTTTAAATTAAATTGTAGATCAATTTACATTAAAAATTTTGCAAATACATTTGTTTAACATTGGTTACATATACGCTTTTATCATACATTATTAGTTTTCACCGACAATAAGTTTATCTTGTATTAATTTTAATTTTTCCTCTAACATAAATTTGCTATGCATTGTGAATAGGTACGACAGCTTTTTTTAAACCGGATAAGAATTGTTCAAAAAATGAGAAGAACACAATTATGTATAATTCAACACGAGATATAAAAGAAGATCAGGGGACCCTTATCTTAAATCCTATGTCCAAGCTCATTAGATTTTTATGTAAATTAAAGATTTGCAAGAACAGAAGAAAATGTACTAGAACAAATTAATTAGACGATCAATAATTTAAAATACATTGAAGATCCTTTTAACCTAAGTTAGACTAAAGTAAATTAATTTCACATGCCTCAATATGAAATATGGAGAAATTAAGGTTTATTAATAGTATTCAACTAAATTTAAAATTGGGGCGGTACTTCTTTCATACGTTTTGTTATTCTCAACAATTTATGACAGTGAATGAAGTTTAGTTCTTTAATTATAAAAATTTAAATGACAATTAGAGCAAATTCCAAACATCTTGATCCGGTAAATGTTTAAACCTGAATATAAATTTAATTGAAAGAATAGGAATAAAAAAATTTTATTTAACCGAGCGGTTAAATATTTTAAAACCCTGACTTCAAAAAAGTTTTGTGAAGCAAAAAAGTACAATCGAGGAGTTAAAAAGTTTTGTACTTAGTTAATTGCATTTTTTACTCGTTTCGAACAAAAACAAACAATTGGTGATGCTCAATTCATGCAATTATTGCTAATTAAAGTCCGAGAATATAACAAAATCACTTTTGTATATATCAGCATAACAGAGGCCCAAACTAAACATATTGTTATTTGATAATACAAAAACCTCTATGTCCTGATTAGTCAGTTCAAAAATTAATGATTTGTTTTATATATTCATACTTTCGTATTTCATAACGTTTTTGTTTTTCGAGGTTAAAATTCAAAACACCAGCGGATGGTGCTACAAGAAAAATATTACTATTCTTCATGACAAAACACAGAATTGGTCTGTTTTCATCTTCAAAACAGGCTGGGGGAACTCAATTTGTTGGCAAGTAAAGTGATGCTTTTCCGCAAACAATTCTTGAACATGAAACATTTAGTCACTCTAAATTTAGCTGAACTTCTGTGTGATATTGAAAGCTTGTATTACGAAATGAACAAGAACCACCACCTAAGTGAATTCCATAATTCTCGATAACCTGCAAACACCACCTTTAATTGAAGGTTATAATCTCCAACACTTTTCGTCAAAATCTGATGGAAATTAATGGAGGTATCCGAAATTCAACAACAAACTTTAGCTGCTGCATTATATACTAAGACTAATCAATCCTGTATTTTTGTAGATTAACATATTGATATTGATCCGAATGTTCAAGCCCATGATCATACTCAATTACCATGAGATTTTATATAATTTAATCAATACTGTTTTACGTTACTATATTTAGGTATTATTCGGAGTCGTATCTTAAATCTTATGGATCTAGTATCTGGTATCTGCAAATCTAAAGATTTTGTGTCCTCAGATCCAGCTACATCCGTACCGCAACTTTTTTAACATCTCAACTACAATAGTTAAGCTTGGCTAAAAATCTTTTCCTTCATTTTCTCATATTAACTTGTCTCAAATACTAACTTCTCTGAATGATATCAACCATCATTACAGATACTGAAACTATGGATCATGTTAAGATACTTGGCCAAGAAACAGGGGTTTACTTACTACTTCATATACGTGATAACAGCTAATATGTAAAAATTAAAAATGCAAATACTTATGATTTCTGTTGGTCTTGAAAAAGTACACCATTTACTTGTTAGTCAATCAATTGATGAAATTTGTGTTTCCAACACTTTAGTTTGAGTTAATGACCTCATTTCTTCAATAATTTATCGACTTTTAGATCACCAGGTGAGTGAGCCGAGCATTTTCCATCAGCTTTTGGAGATGATTGACCGAAATCGCCAAATATAAGATATGATTGGATCATTTGACTCAATCTTAGGTATTGGAAAAACAAATTTCATCTAAAGTAATAATGTATTGCATCTATTTAAAAAGCGCGAGGACTCTCCAAAGCAATCTCATTCTTCGCCAAAGTTTACCGCTAAGGTCCAATATCTCCCAAAACGTATTGCCGCAAGATACAGGCTTTTAATGAACTGAATTGAAAAACATTTTTAATCATATTCTCCACAAATTTTATGGAAGCCGGTATATTGACTGAAGTATTGGATAGGTTGTTAAATTTTTATGAGCAAACCTTAGTGAGTTATAGTGTTGAAATGAGCACTTGCATTAAAAAGTCCACTAGTTCAACAAATTTAATGATGATTAAAATGCTTTTGTCAAAATATCAACATCCATAAAATCTGAGAAAAATATTGATTTCACATTTATATGATCCATCAAGTACCTGAACCTCTTTTAAAGGTGTGTTGTTAGAAATTGAGCCTTTGGTGGTATTATGAAAACAAATTGTGTTAATCATTGGTTTATTTGTTGGTTGGTTTTAGTTGGAATTATTTACATGAGTGTGAGAAAATTACCTGTACCTAAATTATTTGTTGACTTGTTCATTGAATTGATTTATTAGGTGTACAATGATAATTCAAGTTATTGATCAGATTTAGTTTTTGTATGAATGATGTTAATTGAAGGTGATATCGAAAGTTGTTTCAAAAATTGACTCAAAAACACTACCTTTGACAACTGGCGTATAAAAAGCTTATTACAAGGATTAGCCAACAAAAAAATACCAGAGGTCGTAGAAACAGTGTCAGCCAACATGGGAAAATATCATTCAGTTGCATTCAAAAATCGCTCACAACAGGTATGGAAATTTCATATCAACTGATTACAAATTGGATTCATTAAAGTTTGACAAATGATAATCAACCGTTTCGAAAAGCCTTCATGTCTTATCAGTTGATATTGAAATCAGTTGTCAAACGAAAAGTTGTAAGCATTGTAAAAAATCTTATATCCCTTTCCCAATTCGATCGAATAGTATCTTAAATAGTTCTCATCGCTTCAAAAAAATATAAAAAAGTAAACAAAACCCCGACTAAACTTTCAGAAATATATATTACAATAGTCGACCGAGATAAGCCGACTGATTTAAAGTCGTCCGTTTCCAAATCCGTTCCTTAATACGCTAAAAAAACGAACTCAGTCATATTGTGAAACACAGGTTTTGATAATATTTGTTGCGGATTTTACATGTTGATCAATCTCGGCTGTATATTTGTAGAAACAATATCAACTCTAACAAAATTGAATTAGGAGAAAGAATAAGTAATACGTTTTTGAGGTTCATTAAACCGTTGGATAGTAATTAGTGTTTTGAGACAGAAAGTTCGAAATGATTCTCCATTTCTCTTTTTCATTAAATGAACGAAGTGAACAAATTCATTCACCTCTCTACCCTGATAAGTTTCTTGAGGTTAAAAATTGAAAACTCTGCATTAAATCAACTGCTTACATTCAAGGATAGTTATTTGCGCATTGATTTTGAGAATATTTTTCCAAATAATAAAATTAAACAAGCCATGATGAACGAATTTCATGATCATTCAGGCACAATGAATGAAAGAAAATCATTAAAAGATAAGATGCCGACTGTTTATATGGCTGGTCGAAGATTTAAGTGTTGTTTTGTAATGACGTTTTTTTTTTATTTTGATTTGAATCATAATGTTTCTAAATTTAACTTTCCACAAAACAAAAAAGATAATCTTTGTTGTATCAAACATGTTTTAATTTAATCCGTTATTATTTTAACAAGAAAAAAAATAATAAAACTCCCAAGCGAGTTTACATCAGATCTTGACAAGAAAAAATTGTTGATAGATCTGAAACCAGGAACAAGACCCCATGTTTCATGTTGTACATGTTTGTTAGATCAAGTATTAGTTCTGTTCATTAAAAACATCGGTTTATCCTCGATCAATTCTTCAAATTTTTAATTTTAATAACTTTTTACCCCTTTCGTTCATTTAATTACTTGCATTTTTTTAATATCCATCACTTACGTAACGATCGAGTAATCATTTGATTTTGTGTAACAACCCGAGTTTTGTAGAGAAAAAAAATCAGAACTAACCAGCAAAAATCAAATTGATTTAACCAGCATAAATCAATAAGATTTAGTGATTTAGTGATAACAATTGATCATTCAATTTGTTCTTGTTTGTAAAGAGCCAGCTCAGATCACAATGAGATGATAAATTTCTTAGCAATTTTACCCCTTGATCTTGACATTGAAAGATCTTTATTATTGTTTCATGAATAAATAATATGGTTTAGCAAGTAGTATATCGAAACAAAACAACAAGCTATCAATTCCCTGCACTTAAACAAGTTACAAATATTGTACCTTCTTAGTGTGTGTGTACTCGTATCATAACTGTACTTGCTATTCTTATTGTGTTTTTCTTTTTTTATACAATACATGCAATTAATTTAACTTAAAAGATTTCGTAATATTACTTTTAAATAATTTTATTATTGTACTAAAAAAAATAAATAGTTGCAAAATATTTTATTATAAAAAGGAGAACGTTTCATCAATCTTATAATAAATTATTATTATTCTATTTTAAACACATTTCATTAACTTCATATATCAATTGATAACTCACAAACATAAACATCAACCATTAAATATACAACTTCATTTTACAATCAAACATATCAATTAAATTATCCACTCACTTGAGAAAACACAAAATAAAATATGAAATATTCTACAATCGCTACAACTGCATCATTTTTAACAACCATTTTGGCTGCAACAGTACCAGTTGCTCCTTGGTCAACATTAACTCCATCTGCTGCAATTCCATCTGATGCTACAACTGATTATTCACAAAAATTCGGTATACAAATACTTACAGTTGAAGATGCTTCTGCTTTAGCTACAGATACTGCTACAAATTTATCATCAAAACTAGAAACAAAATCAGCCAAAAAAAGAAGAAGAGATGTTGCAAAAACTATAAGTGATGGTCAAGTACAACATCAAACCACTGCTGCTCCTGTTGCACAAATCACAGATGGTCAAATTCAACATCAAACTACTGCTGCTCCTGTATCAGTAGTAAATCAAATTACTGATGGACAAGTACAACATCAAACCACAGCTGCTCCAGCATCAGTTGTTAATCAAATTGGAGATGGACAAATTCAACATCAAACTACTGCTGGTGTTGTAAATCAAATAGGAGATGGTCAAATTCAACATCAAACTACTGCAGGTGTTGTTAATCAAATCGGTGATGGTCAAATACAACATCAAACTACAGCATCAGTTGTTAATCAAATTGGAGATGGACAAATTCAACATCAAACCACTGCTGGTGTTGTTAATCAAATCGGTGATGGTCAAATACAACATCAAAATACAACTGCCGGGGTTGTTAATCAAATCGGAGACGGTCAAATTCAACATCAAACAACTGCTGGTGTCGTCAATCAAATTGGAGATGGTCAAATTCAGCACCAAACTACTGCTGGAGTTGTCAATCAAATTGGAGATGGTCAAATTCAACATCAAAATACAACTGCCGCTGCCATTAATCAAATCGGAGATGGTCAAATCCAACATCAAACCACGGCTGCTGCTAATCAAATCGGAGATGGTCAAATTCAACATCAAACCACTGCTACAGCTGCTGCTCAAATTACTGATGGTCAAGTTCAACATTCTAATAAAACAGTTGATGCTCAATCATTCACTGCTCAACCAACTACTCCAGCAGCTGCTCCAATTAATAATTCACCAATTGAACAAGCATGTTCATCATCTAATAATCTTGTTATGACATTAAAACAAAGTTTATTAACCGATTCAAAAGGAAGAGTTGGAGCAATTGTAGCAAATAGACAATTTCAATTTGATGGTCCTCCACCACAAGCAGGTACAATAATTGCTGCTGGTTGGTCAATTTCAAATGATGGATTTTTACAATTAGGTGATTCTAAAATATTTTATCAATGTTTAAGTGGTGATTTCTACAATTTGTATGATGAAAATGTCGCTGCTCAATGTAATGCTGTTAAATTAAGAATTATTGATTTTGTTGATTGTTAAGTTTCAACTAGTAGTAATAGCTATTACATTTTTAACACTAACTATACTGGGGTATAAAAATTTACATAAATTATACATGATAAAGGGTCATTAGGTTTAAAGGGATGGGAATTATTTTTCATAAAAATAAAAAAATTATCGTTACATATTTTTCACATTTTCGGTTGCATACATTATTCTATAATATTTCTATAGATTTTTCAATAAAAATTTAAAATGCATTTAAATTATTTTACTGACTTACGTTTGACTCTACAAATAATATCCTAGATACAATACCCGTTGAGGTAATTGTGTATTAAATTGATTTATGCACAGTTCTGATTCATTAACAAAACATTCGAATGTGTCTTTACTCAATTCGAAACAGCAATATCTTACATCTTTTTTGATTAATGCATATTTACGAAAACGACGATCTCCACACTATTACTAAAATTTTGACATTTCGTACCTGAATAGTTTAATCATTGTCCAATCTAGGTAATTTTATTTTGGTATTGAATAGGTGAAATTTAAAAACGTTCAACAACTGTTTACTTGATGTGGTAATTGTTATTAGATTATTGATTGAGTTGTTTTCAATGAGAAACTAACTCGTAGTTTGAAATCAAGATTAAATTTGTTGTTGATATTTATTTATTCGTAAATTCGATTTGTTATTAGAATTTTTTTGCAGCCATTTTTGTTTTCCAAATTTAGTAATTTTTGAGTAAATTGAAACACTTATTACAAATTTACGAGATTTATATTCGATTAAATTAGTATAAAAAATAAAGAATTAGATTGTTTATTCTAGTCAAAAAAATACATCATTGCACTTCAACTCTTGATGTGACTATGTAGTTCCTGTTATTGTTTTTAGAAATAACGAGCTTGAAATGGTATAGTCAAATACGAAAATGCAAAACTCCATATACTTTACTCCAGTCTAGTTGAAATGAAAACATCAATTACCCCATTTGATATTGGAACTAATAATCGTTCATCATCATGTCATTTAGAAGCAAACTAAATTTAGTTTTCGGTTACGTAAAAATTGACGGACCAACTCTTATCATGTATCTCAATGACAGAATTGTTGGGATTGTTCCTTTGATCCATCAAGTAGTAACAACAATGTTGAAAGGTACTCTTGTGCTTGTCTAATTCCTTGACATTTAGTTGCTTTAGGTTTAAGTTTTTAATATGTTACTTCCGAGTTGATTTGTCGTACAACATTGTGTAAAATTAATTAAACATATAATAGTTTGTAAAACTTGAGTGTGTAACGTAATCAGATCTTCAAATATTTTCAAAATTCTATTTATTTGTTTATTTATTTATATAAGTAACAGTTGTATAAGAACTTCTTTTAGGATTATATATACTCAAATTTGTATCATCTCCATATCTTAAAGTAACAGAATTAAATTTTGAAAAAGGATCATTTGGATCTTTTATAATTTCAATTTCTTTTGATGAAACTATATCTCCTTTTTCATCAAATTTATCAAGTGGTTTATCCAGGGTTTTTGTATCTTGAGTTTCTGTTGTATTTGTTCTAGTCGTAATAGGAGAAGTTGGTTCATTTTGATGATGTTTTTTTGATGATGATGATGATGAAGTTTTTGTAAGTACTGGAACCATTGGAGGTTTTTGATGACGTAATAAAGCCCATTGAGTGTTTTTGAAAAATGAATGATTTTTAATTTCAGATGCACCAGTTTTAGAACCTAATCTTTTTTCTTCTTCTTTTATTAGTAATTTTTTAATTAAACTTTTACAATTTGATGAAATTACTTGAATATCAGGAAATTTTATTTCCTTTTTTAATACGTTTGCAAATGTCTTTTTCCTATCATGACCTTTAAATGGAGTTATACCAAATAACATCTCAAATATGAATATTCCCAATGTCCACCAATCAACAGCACTTGTGTGACCTTTACCTCTAATAACTTCGGGAGCAATATATTCTTCAGTTCCAACAAATGAATTTGTTCTAAATCCATCAATACATGCTTTTGTATCTATAGTTGGACCATGTCTTGGTGAATGACCACCTGAAGGTAAATGCATACCATTTTTATTAAAAGAAATTTCTGGATTTTTTGATCTTTCACTTTGTTTTGATAAATCAAAATCACTCAACATAATATGACCTGATTGATGTAATAAAATATTTTCTGGTTTTAAATCTCGATATATAAATCCCATTAAATGTAAATATTCTAAAGCTGCAGTTACTTCAGCTGCATAAAATTTTGCATCATTTTCAGATATTGTTTTAGTTTCTCTAGTTTGTAAAGCTCGAAAAAATTCACCTCCCATAC
The DNA here is from genome assembly GCF_024610245.1 of Lodderomyces pseudojiufengensis. Lineage (NCBI taxonomy): Eukaryota > Fungi > Ascomycota > Pichiomycetes > Serinales > Debaryomycetaceae > Lodderomyces > Lodderomyces pseudojiufengensis. Next base: position 279,164 of record NW_026261535.1, read on the forward strand.
AATATTCCATACAAAGATATAAATATTCTTTTGATTGGAAAGAATGATATAAAGTTACAATAAATGGATGATTTGAAGTTGCTAAAATTTCTTGTTCAGCTAATGCTCTTTTAATTTTATTTCTTTCAATCATTTCTTTTTTACTTAATATTTTCATTGCATATAATTTATTTGATTGTTTTTCTCTAACAAGATAAACTTTACCAACATCTCCTTTACCTAATAATCTAATTTTTTCAAAACTATCTGGTCCAACTTGTACTTCAACTTTTTTAGTTGCTGAATGAGAATAAGTTCTATCTTGAGTTAAAGTTCTTGGTCGTGTAGTAATTGTAACTTCCCCAATATGTTCATTCAAATCAAAAGGTTTCTCAATTTTTTCATGATGATCATTTGGTTGTTTTTCATTCATTAATTTATGAACTAAAGGAGCAGAAGCAACTCTTCGAAGAGCTCTTTGGAAAGGTGATGGAGGAGGAGTCAATTCAGCATCTTGATTTGCTGGTTTTGATAAAAGATCTTCTGCTGTGATATCTGGGATAGCAATTGTTTGTTTTTTTGTTGGTGTTTTTGGTGGAACTGGTTTCACTATTTCTTCAAATTCTTCTGATTCTTCTCCTGATGATATTTGATGGGAATGAATTTGTGGAGGTTTTAGTATTCCACTATCATTTAATGAGTACATGGAATCATTATGTCGTAAAGATACTAAAAGTTGAGATTTATTTACATCCAAATATTTTGGTTGGGGTGGTTGATTTGATGTAAAATGTGGTGGAAAGCCTTGGTGTTGAAAATATGGATTCTGATTTATTACAGGACTCGTTGATTCTGTAATATCACGAGATTCTGTTTCGTTGGTGACTATTTTAGGGATTTGTAAGTTATTATTCCTAGTTTCAGGTATGCTCTCTGATTTTTTATGTCTATTGTCCTTTTCTGATGGTTGTAGAGGACTTGAAGAGGATCTTAGTCTACTTGGAGTAGCTAGTTTATCATCAGATGAAGAAATAGATGATGAAGGTAGCCGAAACATACTTCTGAATTTAGTTAGGCCATTCCCATTATTAATAGAATTATTTGTTTGATCATTTGAATTATGTAAATGTTTATTATCTGTTACATCAATTGATTTATCACTGCTATCATTATTATCTCTATTGAAAAGGAATTTGGTTATTGAAATTGATCTATTTCTATTTCTTGATAGTGGTCTCAATTCTGGACTACTAGAATCTGGAGTTTTGGAAACATCTGAATTTTTTGATGAAGACGTCTTATTCGATACACTATTATTATCATTGTTATTGAATATATTAACCATAACTTTGATGTGTTGAAAATTGCAAAATTCGTAGCCTTAAGATTTATAAAAATAATGTAAGATTATGCTATCGATAAAAATCTAAGTATGTAGTTTAGTAATGATGAATTTAAATGAGCCAGACAAATTTATATTGAACGTAGTAACATGTATTAAATGAATGAAGATTAAATGGTTAAAGTATGTGTCCTTGTTACTAAATTATAATTGTTGTTTCTATAAATTGATTCTTTTTGTTTTTCAATATTATTATTATTATTAAGGCTAAGTAAATAAATAAAGAATAAGTAAGCGGAATTATTTATTTCATGTAACTAGTAACTACAACTTAAATTTTTGAGAGTTTGTAAATGAATTCCATATTGAAAAAGCCAAACTGCTTACACTTCACAACTGAGCATAAGGAGCATCGAACAGCTCGATAAATTTTGAGTTGTAGAGAATTTGTTGAACTTAACATTTCACAAAATCAAGTCTAGTTAAAAATGATGAAAAGAAATGAAGTTGTTGATCTCCTCCATGAAACATGAAAACTAATTTAGGACCTAGAAATTTAGATTGAATATTCGACAATAGAGTTATAACAAAAATGGTAGATTCATTATAATTTGTTCTATAACTTGGTTGTTCATTATTTATTTCGTTAATCCTACACATATGTGATCAGTCTTGGTTCGAAAATGAGGAGACTGGAAAAGTTTATCCTAGCTTTACAGAAACCGAAGTTGGATCCTCAAGCAGAAATCAATCGAAGACTTCCGAAAACGTGCATTCTCTAATCAGACTTGAATCCCTTTCTTTATTTCACCAAGATGGTTTCAAAGTTTCTTATTATGACTAGTTTGCAAGATGTGGAGGCAAAAGGAAATTAGGTATGGAATTTTTGATATAATAAATATGTTGACAATTTCTACAAATCATTTTTCCTTCAATTAATTGAGTTTCAATAAGTAAAGTATGTAGATCTTTTAAAATAATCTGATCATCTTCCATTATTGGATCCAAACCTTCTGGTTTAGTAACTGGTAATGATTCATTACCTAAATCTTTAGCTACTGATAGTATTGCTTCCCAATCTAGTTTATTTAACATGTGTACTATGAAATCTGGTTTAAATTCTTGTTCTTCTTGTACTAATTGGCATTCTTCATATTTTAAAGGAAAAGAGTCCACTGATATTTGACATCCCTTTACTGCACATTTTACAAAATTGGTTGTGAGAAATTTCATGGTAATTGATATATGGTTGAAATTTCTTTAGTTTTGAACTATTTTGATGATATCATCTCGTATTGGTGATTGAAAAAATAAATTGAGACTCTATTCTGTATAATAATTTTTCATTTCAATGTCACCAAACTTTGAGACACATAATTTTACAAGACAAATTTGATATTTAAACAATCGACTTTTTTAGTGGCAATCAAAACTTATCCAAATAAATCAATTCAATAGAACAGAGTATCTGATTCACATCTCAAATGTCATTACAAAAGCTTACAGCAGAGATTTACTCACTGTTTGATAAAGAGGATTATCAAAAATGTCAACAATTACTACCACCAATTAAATTAGAATTAATAAAGCACAATTTACTAGTACCTTTAGATTCAAATACACAAACAAAAGATCAAATAAATGATATAAAAATAGCTCAAAGGATTTTAGAAATAGGAGCATTATCATCTTTATTAAGTAACAATTACAATGGATTTGAAAATTCTTTCGCTCAATTAAGACCTTTTTATTCAAATGGTAAAATTCATAATATAGAAAAATTACATTTAAATACTGATTCAACAAAAATTATATCATTATATCTTTTATATTTATTAAGTCAAGGATTAATCTCAAAATTTCATATAGAGTTGGAGCTCATTTATAATTCAAAACAATATGATGTTGAAAATGATAAATATTTGAATTTACCAATAACTCTAGAAAGTAATCTAATGGAAGGTAATTATATTAAAATATGGAATTTATTGAAAGAAGAAAAAAACTTACCATGTAAAGAATTCAATCATTTCATTGATACTTTGATTAATGCATTAAGGTTCGAAATCGCTAAAAGTATTGAAAAGACTTATGATAGTATTCCCGTCTCAAATTGTAAAAACTTATTGTATTTACCTCAAGAATTAAGTGATGCTCAATTTGAAGAAACTTTGAAAAATTCTTTGGATTTACAAAATTGGAAATTTGATAATGGTATAATAATTTTCAACCATATTGAAAATGATACTCAAATTGATAACGAAACAATCATAAAGAATGTTTTGGGTTATGCTGAACAAGTTGAATCAATTGTATAAATTTATTCATTTTTTAAAGATGAATAGTATCCTTTATATGCAATATCCAAGTCATTTAAAAATGAATCTAAATCTTCTTGCGATAACTCTTTTTCTAGATTATTAATTTTAATTAACCAATTAATTAATTTTGATTTTCCCGTGAATTCAATATCTTCGTTAAATTCATTCAAATTGACTACGAGTTCACTTAAAAGTGGATGTAATTGATCTCTTGTTTTATAATTCAATTTTATTGCATCCATACATGTAATGAAATTACCAGTAATTTCAGCAATCAACCTTGCTTTTGCCGTGTTGTTGTTGTTGTTGTTGTTGTTGTTTCCATTGTTATTTCCATTTCCTTGAGTGGTGGATCCAGCCATGTGTTCAATAGTTGATGGAAATCCCGAGTTTAATCTATTAAAAGCCAATGGATAATTCAAGTCAAATTTCTTCATGAATTCAGATAAAAAATTAGAATAATCTGGTTGTAAATTTGGTAATAAATTTTTGAGAATTTCAAATTTTGAATCATCAAAATTCTTTATTAAAATCTGATATTGATGAATTAATCTATATGTAATGGAAGTATATTTTTCTTTATCTGTTATATAATCTTTTATGAACGAGTTCTCCAACATTTCGATAGTTGGCAATATTGAACATATTTCACTTAGTGAATCATATATTGTTTTGTGTATTGTGGTTTTTATTATCGAGGATTTTGTTATTTCATGATTAAATTTGGAAGAGTCTGATGAGATTGTGAATGATGTAGAAGCTGTAGGTGCATATTCTGGCGGTAGACTCATTTAAATTAGGGTATAAACTTGATGATTGAATTTTACAAACATTAATTTTGTGGCATGTTAAGTTTTATAGAGAAAATTGAAATTAATTAATCACTAATCTATAAACAGAACTATATTTTTAGATTTGCCAAAACTATCCCCATCGTGACCTAGTTTTATCCAATCTTCTCTACAGTACCGATATACAGTAGGAGGGGCTTTATAGCTACTCATCAATGCGCAAATGTCATTATAATGTTTTGAAGCAAAGAATTGATCAATAAATTGTTTACCAAATCTAGCTTTAGCAACTTCACATTCGTGCATTATCCATTGTAACAAATATTCACTCGATTCACGATCATATGGACAAATTGTTATTGGGAATTTAATGTCAAAATCTTTAGCTTTTGAAAATTTTAATTTCACTATAATTTCAAATTTAATTGAAAAAAATCTACCTTGAGATGTAAAACTTTGTATATGTGTAATAGGTAGACCCTCAATCAATTTGTCCATTAATTTTTGGTTGGAGATGTTTGTGAGATCAATAACAGTAGTATCATAATCGTTAACAACCTCTTGCGAAATGATTAATGGTTCTGATTGCTTGAAAAGATCCAAAAATTCATGATATTTTGGAAATTCAAAACTAAATTTGCTAATAATTCCTTGTGTATTGAGTTCTTGATTTGGATGAGTTGTGATAGAATGAATTTTATTTTCTCTCAATGGTGGTAAGCCTCCATCATAACATTCTAGAAATTCTTTCACTTGAAAAGTTTGTTGCTTCAATTGAAGATGTTTTTTAATTTTATTATTAGATGAATTAGTCATCAACTTGCAATTTATATTCAATTGATCTCCAGGACCTATTGAACTGTTTGGTATTGTAATCTCTGCTATAATTTGATTATCAGGAGAATTCCTAATTTCAACAACTGGTTCATTGAATTGTCGATACAAAGGTAAAGTATCATATAATTTAATAACAACAGGGAACATTTCAACAAATGAAACCTCCGTAGCACTAGATTCACCTGTTATAACTTTGACTGTTAAATAATGAGTTGTGATTGACCCAAAAGTTGTCAGACATCCAGATGAAGTCACATCCCGTGGTATTGGGATTAATATAGGTAAGTCCAATCCAAGTAATTTCTCACTAAAACCATTGATAGGCTTAAAAGCTAAAGGATCTTCGTAAAGTTTAAATTCCTTAAACGCGTCATTAGATCCAAACTTTGTTGGTACTGATACTTTTTGACGAGTTAATAAAACTATTGAGATTGATCGAATTGGAAAAGGTAAACCGTTATTTGATCTTACTTGAACATTTGCTTCAATTCTAGGAATACTTCTACTTATACCAGGACATCCAAAAACTATTGAGGATGCTGTTGATTCTAAAAATATATTTATTGGATGTTCTTGTTTTTGGTAAGATGAGTTTGAGGACACTTGAAACAACATTGATTTTAATTCATTGGATCATCAGATGAATAATGATACCTTATTGAGGTTGATTCTATAAATTATTTAGAATTGTGAACTTATTGAACATAAGAGAAATATTAAGAGCGTGTGTTTTGTTTTTGATTTTTTTTATCGTTATAGATATATTATGTTCAAAACTACAATCCATACTTTTAGTTTAGCAAAAATTTCATACCATACTCTTCATCTATTCAATGGTTATAGAAAACCTGGGAAAATAGCATACTTTAATTTAAACTCTTCTTTGTATTTCAATGTATAATAATTGTAAGTTTCAAAGGCAGTTATAGTTAAATTAGTAATAACAAATATCCAAGCTGCAATAAACATTAGTGATGTATTTGTAAATCCACTTTTTATACTGAAAACCATCAATACAGTGTATAATATTATTTCATAAAAGTAATGGGGTGAAGAAACATATTTGAATTTTGGTAATGAATATTTTTGAAGATTAGCTAAGTAATAATGAGCATTAAATTGTTGAATTGAAGCAACTCCAAAAATAGTCATTAAGACATAATCTAAAACAGTAAATGTAGCACTTCTACCACAATTCATTTCTAATCCCAGATAAGTAGCTAGGCCGATTAGGACATAGTGAGTCATTCCAACAACATAATGGCTAATGTTCATTTTTGATGTTGGGGAAAATTTAGTCACGAAGAAACTTTCAAACATTCGTCTAAATCCTTGAATCATAAGTAATTTATTGATAATTTGAAAATTTTTATATGTTGTCGAATCATTCAATCCAAGTATTGATTTATGACATTCTTGAAAATAAGTAGCTGTAGATAATGTAAACAAACAAATGTAAAAATGAGTAAACCACAGCTTTGGAACAACTGCATTATTAGCAATAAAATTGACTAAGACAGATGAATCTGAATCAGAACTCAATCTAGTATTTTTACCATAATCTAATAGTTTATTCAATGGTTTTACAACTTTCACAAGTAAAACACCAGAAGTCAAAATCAAATATAAACCAATGATCAAATATTGTAGATGAATTGTAGTTATGAACATGACATACATTGATCTCTTACGAATAGAAAAAGTTTTGTGATTCAACTTATTTTTCAATCTTTTTCATGAAGCATACCAAATATTCAATTAAGATCTCATATGAATGTAAGTGTAGTTTTTTTAAAATTTATTTATCAAACTAACTTAGTCTAATAGTATATATCTTTATTTTAAAGCATTTAAACTTTTAAACGTATCAGTAAAAAACTAACAATAATTATAAATCGTAAAAGATAGAATTTAAAATGATAAATATTAAAAATGATAAATTTATATAAATAAATATACAATTATTTTACTAAATAGTTAAGTTTGACCGAATATTAATGGTATGATATTGATGAGTTTTTTGATAAAATGATTAAATAATGAATAGCGAAAAGAATATTCGATTGAAATGTAATGAATACCGAAAATGAAAGAACTGAATTATTCAAATTGATTGTGAAATAAATCAAAATGAAAATGGTATGAACATGAAGAATATGAATTAATAGCACCAATGACTCAGTGAGCAATTGTGAAGTATTATTTGAATTTATTTGAATTTTGAAATAAAACTTTGATAAGCTTTTAATATCATTTACAATTCAATTTAAACAAAAATGGATAAAACTGCAAATATACCAGCCAATAATGAAGAAACTTTGAGTGGAACAGCAGAAGCTTCGTATGATGAAATAGTAGCTGATGAAGATGGAGAGCTTTGTATTGAAGTACTGATACCTGATCCAGAACCATTACCTCCTTGACTACCTGATCCAGAACCATTACCTTCTTGACTACCTGATCCAGAACCATTACCTCCTTGACTACCTGATCCAGAACCATTACCTTCTTGACTACCTGATCCAGAACCATTACCTCCTTGACTACCTGATCCAGAACCATTACCTCCTTGACTACCAGATCCAGAACCATTACCTTCTTGATTACCTGATCCAGAACCAGATCCAGAACCATTACCTCCTTGACTACCAGATCCAGAACCACTACCTTCTTGACTACCTGATCCAGAACCATTACCTCCTTGACTACCAGATCCAGAACCACTACCTTCTTGACTACCTGATCCAGAACCATTACCTTCTTGATTACCTGATCCAGAACCAGATCCAGAACCATTACCTTCTTGATTACCAGATCCGGAACCACTACCTTCTTGACTACCAGATCCAGAGCCATTACCTCCTTGACTACCTGATCCAGAACCACTACCTCCTTCACTTCCATTACCTGATCCAGAACCATTACCTCCTTCACTTCCATTACCTGATTCAGAACCATTACCTCCTTCACTTCCATTACCTGATCCAGATCCATTACCTCCTTCACTTCCATTACCTGATCCAGATCCATTACCTCCTTCACTTCCGTTACCTGATCCGGAACCATTACCTCCTTCACTTCCATTACCTGATCCGGAACCATTACCACCTTCATTTCCATTACCACCTTCATTTCCATTATTACCTCCTTCATTTCCATTATTACCACCTTCATTTCCATTATTACCACCTTCATTTCCATTATTACCACCTTCATTTCCATTACCACCAGTTGGTTGAGTGCCTCCATTTTCTGTAGTAGTTGAAGTTTCACCATTTCCACCATTTCCATTACCACCAGTTGGTTGAGTACCTCCGTTTTCTGTAGTAGTTGAAGTTTCACCATTACCACCTTCATTTCCATTACCTCCAGTTGGTTGAGTACCTCCGTTTTCTGTAGTAGTTGAAGTTTCACCATTTCCACCATTTCCATTTTCTGAAGAGCTTGAGCTTGAAGATGATGGCAAGTTTGAATCAGTTGGTTGTCCTGTTGGTTGTCCTGTTGGTTCTCCTGTTGGTTCTCCTGTTGGTTCTCCTGTTGGTTGTCCTGTTGGTTCTCCTGTTGGTTGACCTGTTGGTTCTCCTGAGTTTGATGGGCCTGTAGCAGATGATGATTGTTCTCCAGTTGCTGATGATTCTCCTGTTGGTTGACCTGTTGGTTGACCTGTTGGTTCTCCTGAGTTTGATGGGCCTGTAGCAGATGATGATTGTTCTCCAGTTGCTGATGATTCTCCTGTTGGTTGACCTGTTGGTTGACCTGTTGGTTCTCCTGAGTTTGATGGGCCTGTAGCAGATGATGATGGTTCTCCGGTTGCTGATGATGATGGTTGTCCTGTTGGTTGTCCAGTTGGTTGACCTGTTGGTTGTCCAGTTGGTTGTCCAGTTGGTTGACCTGTTGGTTCTCCAGTTGGTTCTCCTGAGTTTGATGGGCCAGTAGCTGATGATGATTGTTCTCCAGTTGCTGATGATGATTGTTCTCCAGTAGCTGATGATGATTCTGATGGACCAGTTGCTGATGATGATTGCTCTCCAGTAGCTGATGATGACTCTGATGGACCAGTTGCTGATGATGATTGTTCTCCAGTAGCGGATGATGATTCTGATGGACCAGTGGCTGATGATGATTGTTCTCCAGTAGCTGATGATGATGGTTCTCCAGTGGATGATGATGATTCTGATGGACCAGTGGCTGATGATGATTGTTCTCCAGTAGCTGATGATGATTGTTCTCCAGTAGCTGATGATGATTCTGATGGACCAGTTGCTGATGATGATTGCTCTCCAGTAGCTGATGATGACTCTGATGGACCAGTTGCTGATGATGATTGTTCTCCAGTAGCGGATGATGATTCTGATGGACCAGTGGCTGATGATGATTGTTCTCCAGTAGCTGATGATGATGGTTCTCCAGTGGATGATGATGATTCTGATGGACCAGTGGCTGATGATGATTGTTCTCCAGTAGCTGATGATGATTGTTCTCCAGTAGCTGATGATGATTCTGATGGACCAGTTGCTGATGATGATGGTTCACCGGTAGCTGATGATGATTCTGATGGGCCTGTAGCTGATGATGATTGCTCTCCAGTAGCTGATGATGATTCTGATGGACCAGTAGCTGATGATGATTGTTCACCGGTAGCAGATGATGATTCTGATGGGCCAGTAGCTGATGATGATTGCTCTCCAGTAGCTGATGATGATTCTGATGGACCAGTAGCTGATGATGATTGTTCACCGGTAGCAGATGATGATTCTGATGGGCCAGTAGCTGATGATGATTGCTCTCCAGTAGCTGATGATGATTCTGATGGACCAGTAGCTGATGATGATTGTTCACCGGTAGCAGATGATGATTCTGATGGGCCAGTAGCTGATGATGATTGCTCTCCAGTAGCTGATGATGATTCTGATGGACCAGTAGCTGATGATGATTGTTCACCGGTAGCAGATGATGATTCTGATGGGCCAGTAGCTGATGATGATTGCTCTCCAGTAGCAGATGATGATTCTGATGGGCCTGTAGCTGATGATGATGGTTCTCCAGTAGCAGATGATGATTCTGATGGGCCAGTAGATGATGGTTCTCCAGTTGCTGATGATGATTCTGATGGGCCAGTAGATGATGGTTCTCCAGTTGCTGATGATGATTCTGATGGGCCAGTAGATGATGGTTCTCCAGTTGCTGATGATGATTCTGATGGGCCAGTAGATGATGGTTCTCCAGTAACAGATGGACTAGCAGATGGACTTGATGATTCTGATGGACCTGTTGATGATGATGATGGGCCTGTTGGTTCAGCTGAAGGACCTGTTGATGATGAAGGAGCTGTTGGTTCTGCAGATGATGAAGTTGATGAACTTGGAACAGTAGTTGAAGATGAAGTATCAGTACCTGGAGCATCTGGTAATTTTTTACAAGCACAAATATCTGGTTTTAAAGATCCTTGAGGAACTGGACCATTATATTGTAATGAACCCAATAAAGTTGTTGGTAAACCAGCACCTGCATCAGTAACAACACGGAAATTTGAATTAACATAACCAGTACCAATATTAAATCTTTGTGATAAAGCAATACCAGCAACATTAAGACCTCTTAAAGTTAATATACCAGTACCAGCATTATATTCCCAAGCTGGAGCACCAATAATTGGAATTGAAACTAATGGAATACTAATACCAACTCTATTACCATTACCATAACCATAAACTCTATAAGTACCTGGTGTACTAACAGCTTGAACAACAAGTGAACTTTCTGAATCATCTAAATAAAAGTTTTGTTGTTGTGAAATTGGTGAAATTAAAGTAGCTAAATAAATAGTTGAATCTTCATAAGCAGCAATACAACCATTACCATTAATACCACTAGTTTGTTGATAAATACTACCATATAAACAAATAGTACCAGTATTTGAAATTGAAGTAGTTGGAAGACCTAAAGTAACTAATGAAGCTGATCTTTGAGTTTGATAGAATACAACTAAACCAGTATTTGTCCATGAAGCAGCAGTTAAACTAAATAATGAACCAACAACTGAACCATTTGCACCAAAATAAATTTCACCATTATTTTCAAATGATAAACCAACTAAATTATAATTAGCAGGAACTAATGATTTGATAGCATTAAAAGCAATAATTCCATCATTTTGAATTCTATTTAAAACACCTAATAAAGTAACTTGTAAACCAATTAATGGATTAGTTGATGAAATATATAATGCAGCATCAGGTTGAACAGTTAAATCACCAACAAAAGCTGAAACAACATTATTAATAATAGACCAATAAGCACCTGAATGAATTGTGATAGCACCAACACTTAAATCAATGGTATCATATGAGATAGTATTTGTTGTAATATCTAACCCAGCAATTAATTGAATTAAAAAGAAAAAAATTGGGTATAAAGTTTGTTTCAACATTTTATAAACTTTAACTCAATCTTATTTCTACTTTTTGTATGATAATTTCTTAACGAATGATATGAATTGAATTGAATTGAATTGAATTGAATTGAATTCTTTTTGAACGAATGAAATGAGTAGTTTGATAAAATATAATTGAAAGTTCTTATGAATTGAAACTAAAAATTTATAGATGAAAAAATATATAAGATTTTGAAACGAACCATAATTGGAAATTGTATTCTTTATTTATAAATATTCAAATTCTTTCCTTCATCACAAATTTTTTTTGATATAACTATTGAAGTTTTCCTAATTTGATCAATATCATATTTGTGTGAAGGAGTTAATAATAACAATACTAAATTTGCCATGAACTTTAAAATTTTTTTTTAAAATTGTATAACAACATAATTAATTAATTCGTGAAAATACACAGTTTCAATAGTTGCAAAAGAAAAATATCCATAACAATAATTAAACTTTTTTAGATATATTACAGAAACATAGTAAATTTGGCTAAAAATAGTTATGTTTGATGCATGGAATCGTAAAAATCATGATTATTATAGTATGCATTGTTTGTAATAACAAATCCTTGTTCTATTAATTTGTATAACTTTTCTAATTATATACAATTACCCTCTAAAATTTAATTGTTGCAAAACAGAGAGAGAAAGAAGAAAAAAAAAAAGTGCAGGAAAAAAAAAAAAAAAATTAAAGAGAAAAATTAATTTTTTATTTGTACATTTTTGTTACACAAAACCAATCTCATACTTATTATGTAATTTGTATTAAAATTTAATTAGACCCTTCTTAATAATTTAGTTAAAGTGTAATTTTAAATCCTTGATCAAATTCTCTATTTAAAAAGGGAAGAACAAAGGGTTAAAGTATAGAAATAGACTTTCCTTTATTAAATATAATGAGAATAAAACATTATTTAAATTTCATCACGATATTCTTTTTTGTTTATTTATTGGGTGTTTGTTTATTTTTAAAACGTTTAAAATCATCTTAGAATTGACGATGGTACGAGAAATGTGCCCGTCAATGGTAAAAGAGAAATTCACATTTAAACGCTAGGTTGAATGTTATATATATCAAACATGGGCTCCAAGAATATCCTCATAAATTAGAATCTAGTATGTATGCAAAAATAAGGAAAAAAACCGCTCAATATTCGTAAGTAAATAATTCAATCAAAATAACCACAATTCAATGTTCTTAGATACTATTCCCATATTTGTGGTATCCTTAATACACTCTTCTTTTTAAATTTTAAAATTGATCGACAATTATACCAATTTAGATATTTACCAAATATGTATATTTCTATTCCTAAATTGAAAATAAAATCTTTCAAACACTTTTGTAAATTATTGTGCAATTCATACACTAAGTCACAATTTTTTGAAAAAAGAAAAGAGAAAAACAAATAAAGTAGCTTCAATGCTATGATGAGGTTGTACAGCGATTCATTATATTTTAAGTTGATGTGGTATTATTGAATACATTTGGATTAATCATTATTCATGATTTTTCTTCACCAACACAACTACTGATCTTGGGAAGTAGCTTCAAAAGTTACCTAACTAGGAAATAGATCATCTTCTACCTGAAGTCATAAAGAACTCTTACGGGAATAAGAAATAAATCTACAAATCCCTCTATAGTCTAGTCTTTACTTTTGTTACAATAAGAGTTGGAGTAAATTCAGTTAAAGGGTTTTTTTTTTAAAGCTAAAGCTGTTTTAGATTCTTTAGTTTAGTTACACAAAGCTGTTTTTTAGACAAACTGCTGCAGCACTCATCAAAATAAAAATAAGAAATTAGAAATAAAAATAAATTTAGAAAAAGACAATAACAAAGACAAAAGGCAAGGACGTTAAATTTTCAAATTCTTGGATTGATTAAAAGTTACGATCAACCTCAATAAATTGAATGGTCGTAAAATAGTGATACTACAAAAAATTATAACATTCTGGAGTGCATCAAATGATATAAAAAAAACCTTAGTTATTTAATCAATATCATGTGAGTAATATATCTGTGCATTGATGATCTTGAGATAAACAATTATGAGATTCTTTTGATTTATGGTTAATCATTCAGCCTTTGTTTTAACAATATGCTTCTAAGATCAAAAATTACACGAATTATAACAAATGATCAACGTATAAATTGAAATTTATTCTAATACTTCTTAAGTTTCTCGAATTCAAATTTGGTTTTTCGTGAACTTATTTTTCGTCTAATTTTCCCTTTCATCCTTAAACTTACAACCTGATCACTCAATTCGGTATTCTGAAATTGATTGTAAATCAAAGTAAAATTGATATCAAATATGAAACGTTTGATAAAAAAGTAAAAATTTAATGAGCCTATTTAATTTTTTAAAATCCGATTATTACAATTAAGCTTATATACATATGTATGTATAAATCCATACAAACTATTAAGTATACATGACAGGACTTTAAGTTTGTTTGCTTATATCATCATTTGCATGGAAATATGTACCAGTATGAGGAAGCGAAAGAAATATATCTTCAACAAAGATGGAAAAAGCTTTTCCATGTTGGGAATAATAAGAGTTGTATTGAATAAAAATAACGCCTTTATTTTATGTTTTGTGGAGTACAATAGTACAAAAATGAAGAATACTACAAGTTGACGTACAGATCTTAGCATTAGTTCTGAAATTAGATTTCAAATTTCAGATTTACCTAAGAAATATCTCAAAAAAAAAAAAAAAAAAAATTTTATATATTTTTTTCTCATATTAAAGGGTGCAATACAATTCCGTTATTTTTTTAACCGAGTAAGGGTTCATGTACTTTTTTTTCATTAGGCCCAAATTTAATCTTCTCACTCTTCCTCTATAAGCAAAGTATTCAGGTGAGTATCATTTTCTCACCAGTTGAAGATAAGAAGAGTCAATAAAATTGTAATCGTATTATACTAGCAACTTTAACCTTGACTTTCTCGTTAAAAACTATACATTTTTAAGATTTAAAGGTATAAAGTTTTTAGAGTTTCAAAATGAAAGGATTGGCGACTAAAATTAGATTCTATTAATACTTGGAAGAAAGCTATACAAATAATAATAATATAAGCTAAACATAAAATAAGTATAAAATTACATTTAAGTAAGTGAATGCATATGAAAATATTCGAAGGATTTTCAAAGAATTCGAGATATTCTTCATAGTAGAAAAGATTTACATAAGTAGATGAAAAGAAAAAAGACACATAAATACGATATATATTATTTGGTTGAATATTTTTGAATAAGCCATGATGTTATCTACGTTGTTGAAACATCTCAACATAGTCTAATGAATACGTTAACGTTTGATCATTGATTGATCATCATCAACATATCTAAAACTGGCATTTAGTTGATTTCTAATTTGAGAACTAAAATCAAGACTAAAATTGTCTTCGAATTTTAATGAATTAGTATAAAACTATTTCATTCGTAAATGTTTAGTTTCTTATTGTTCTCACAAATTTCACATATTTGTACACACACTACACTAAAAAATGACATTGGGATGAGAACTGAATTGAAGTTATAGGATTAAATATTCTCTTACAAAGCATTGAGAGCAATGCATCGAACACTTTTATTTTGAGTAGCTCGCAAATAACAGTAACTTACGAACAGGCTTCGTGAAATAGAATGAACATTTTTAAGTATATCTATACGTTTGACTAGAAAAAGCCGAAAAATTTTCGAATCCCATTCTTTTTGATACGTTTTTCGGTTCAAATAATAGTGCCGTTTAAAATTAAATTATCGATCACTTACTTTTTTCAAAGTGTGTAACAGGTGCTACAAGAACTTTTAAAGATAAATGTTTAAATTACTCATCGATACTAGGCTTTAAAAATCATCAGATTCAATAATTCGAATACAGTCGGAACAGAAGCCAAACGATAATTTTCTAATGTAGTCATGTTTTATGAATTCTAAACTGTTATATTAGTCTATGAATCTCTTAGTTCATAGATTAATTTTTTATGATCAAGTAATGTTGAACTTAAAAAAGATACCATTACCACCAATAACTCCACAAAATTTTTAAACTTTTTTCAAGCTAATTTTCAGAAATTTCGAGCCTTAGCCTATAACAGTATAATATCACGAAATTACCTTGATACATCAAAATAACATTGTAACAACAACAATCAAAAAAAATATTCTCCCGTAAAATTACATCAATCACTTCTAGAATTCTTTTCTGTATCCCTTGGGCTCTGTATTGATGAAATTTTGTCGAATATTATAACATCTTTGTGCACAAATATTATGTACGATACTTGCATGCATACAAGAAATGAGCATGAGAAAGTACAGAAACAATAACCTACTATTTCCACTTCTGTATTCTCCTATAAACATTCCGACAATTGCCTGAAATTTTTTAGCGAAAGATCGGTCCAAGGTGGTTCAACCAATTTTTATTTTTATTAATTGTTACATGCGTTATATCCCTGTACGTTTGCTGATTAGGCTTTTGGTATTTAATAATTCAATACTTTCATTGAATATACACGGCTCTTCATTATTTATCTTGTTTATTTTTGTATCAATAACAACAATTGTAGAATATATATCGTGAACTGGAATATTTTGAAGACTTCTATTTTCTTTACTCCCAATTCTCAAAATATTCCACAAAAGTAAAACACAAAATCAAAAAAATAATTTATACCTACGTAATGATAATCGAAGTCTACAAACCAAATAATTGAGGATGGATCTGACTTCAACGTAACTAATTAATTATTGAGAGATTCACAACCATAGACCCAAAATAATTTGGGGTAAAACATATCAAACATTTTTTTTTGCTCATAACTTAAGATTATGGCCCGATTCTTCAAAGCCCAGATAAACAATTCTTTTGATCTGGTTTTCGGATAGGAATTAATAGGAACCAATTTCAAAATTTAATGACCATAAGAGCTTGAGTATCAAATCTCAATTTTCCCAACTTTTCATTTTCTCATTATAAATTCAGTCTGTTCTTTGTTCAAATATCTTATTCAATTATCCGGGCTTTTTGTACTTTGTTGCTGCTCTTTTATTATGTTTTCTGTAATATTTCACCTTATTTTATTTCGCTTTCAATATGAAATTGAAGTAATTCACAATCTCATAATTAGGCTGAGTATTGTTGAATTACTATAATGATAATAAATTTATGATGATTATGTCAGATGTATATGCAGTATAAAAAGGAAGTAAAATCAATGCTACCACTTTAAAATCTGGTAGTGATGACAATATAATTTTATATACACTTCCTTAAAAACTAATAAACTTAAAACAATATAAATGTATAGACCCTTTGAGTAAGCAAATAAAGCCTATATTCAAAAACCCAAATATTAATACATTACACCATTTTTGAACAATAAACTGTGAGATCAAACGTTTGTAATTAAAAGTAGTGCTCGATAGACCTAATACTAATGTTTACATACCTCTATCCTGAATTTTTTTTAACATATTGTGCATATATATTTTCACTAATATAAGGTAAAGGGTATCGCAGATAAGATTAAGTTAAAATGCATATTAATTAATCTTATGTGTAATCAATTAATTAAAAAATTGTCTTACTGAAATTATTTTTATATTGTTAAAATGTAGAGTTAATTTTCAACAAATTACTTTTCACAAATTTTTTTGATTTGCGGTTTTTTGCCTTGAGATTTTCCTATTCTTTAATTGAATTATTGATCAGCTACAGCTTGAAATCTACAGGCAATTCTTTTTCGGTTATGGAATTGTGGATCTTTTATTATAGTAGAAGTTTCATTTAAAATAGTATAAATAACTTCCAAATTTAGAAATGAAGAA
Organism: Lodderomyces pseudojiufengensis; assembly: GCF_024610245.1. Taxonomy (NCBI): domain Eukaryota; kingdom Fungi; phylum Ascomycota; class Pichiomycetes; order Serinales; family Debaryomycetaceae; genus Lodderomyces; species Lodderomyces pseudojiufengensis. Next base: position 296,723 of record NW_026261535.1, read on the forward strand.
GTAGATGATATTTTAGCCAGACTCATTTAATTTTATTTTTAAACTTTTTTAGATATTAGTTATAACACGAAATATTTAGATAATAATTAAACAGTAATATATCTTTTAGTTCATCTACTATATCGATTTTAGACTCCTTTATTGTTATTAATTATCAAGGGTTGATACTACTAACTTGAAAGTTTTAGTAATTTTTATATTTTTAGTCTTCATCAAAAAAATGAACTGTTTTAATTTAAATTTTCCGTTTATTTTTAATTAATTTAAATCCTCTATTTTAGTCTAAGTCAATTCTAAATTAGTATCAACCTATTTATAGAAAATTAAGATTCAATTTCTAATTTGTGTTTCATTACCCCAGTTTGTATAGATGTTAACAAACCATTAGATCATTTAGATTTACAAAATGATCAGATGATCTCTTTTTTTCCATGTTGTCAAAATATTAACTTATGGTTAGAAGTAACATTATTCTTCGTATATTTAATATGAGTAGGTAAGTAGTGATTGCTGAACAAATAATACACATGTGCATGTTCAACTTAACCTTTGCGTCATAGGGACTTTGTCACTTAATTAAATGCAAATTTACTAAAAAAATAATTTTTTTAAAAAAAAATAAAATACACGAAAAAGCCACCAAAAAATCGTAGAAATTATAACCTGAAACAAAAAAATAAGTTAGTTAAAAAAGCATGAATAGCAAACGAAAGATCAAACTGATATAGCAAAATTTGAGTTTAATGGATTATGGCGAATAAACGAAAATCAAAAATTAAATCGAACCTCGCTTGTCAAAAAAAAACAATACAAAACTGAAAATCAAATTAATTAATTAATCAACAAACTAATTAATTTAAAAAAAATTCATTTAAACGTATATCCCTAATTTTGTAAATCGAAATTTGTTTTGCACGATGAAAAAATGAGTAAAAATCTATGAATTTTGGTAAAGAAAATCGTTAATACGAGTATAGAATAAATACAAAATAGCAAATCATTAATTTAAGTGAATTTTTTTTTAACCGAGTTTTTATCCCTCGAAAAATTATATGCAAAAGAATCCTATGAAGAAATTAATCGTAAGGCATCAATCTAAGTTGTAATTGTGCAGAATACATAGTTATCAAAAATTAAATATACAAGTGCATGCTAAAGTTTCAGTTTTTTTTTAACGAAGAAGTTTCCAACTGAAAAATGAAACTTAAACTTCTTTTTGAAAATGTATTGGTCGTATAACCAGTACAATCCAATTTGACTTTACAATAAAGATTTGAGCAAATTAATCATTATGGTTTTAAACAATCTACATTGGATTCAAATTCAATTGATTGTTTGCTTGTTTTAATTTTTGCTATCCTTAGTTTGTTCTTTTCCTGTTGCATATAAAGTTTAATTTCTATGTTTTTTTATTTTACTCCCTAATTTTGAAAAATATGTTTTTTTTTTTAAATGTAAGTCTTTACAAGCATTGCACTGGAAAGTTAAAATTAGATATTGAAGTCGGTTCAAAAGGGTTCCGAAAATTAGATATAACCGTTATAATCTTTCATCCCTTGGATTGAATCGGATTATCATTGCCTATTCCGAAAAGAAGGACATCTGATGTTACACATTTGTTGAACTTTTGAGCTTTTATTCTGCAGGTGTTGGTTTGATCATAATCCCAGTTGAATGAAAAATTACTCAGCTGCTTGGAGTCGATAGCAGCTCATTTGATTCCAAACTTTTATTTTTATGATTAATAGCATGAACTCTTTACTTACCGATATTGGAATTAGGGGGTTTATTTCAAGAGCCTCATACAATCAAGCTATATCGTAGATATCGGTTTCTAGAACTATATAACCCGTTGTCTTAAAAAATATTGCTTATTTGACTTTGTTTTATTTGACCTCCAAACCTCAACTGTTAATAATAACCCACTTAGTTAATTTAAAAGTAATACTATTTTTTTTGCAACTTTTTTGCAATTAAAGTTACTCAATTTTTTTTTTTCAATATTAATTGTTTATTAGATCAGTAGTCTAGCTTGCTAAACAGTAAAAGAATAAACTTAATCTATAGAGGAAAGATTTCTAACTAATAATTTCTATATACTTGTTTTGTAATATAATCTTGGATTAGCAATTATGGATCACCATCTAAAAACCTCTGCATTTTTTTATATATTTTTTCATTTTCTTATTATATTGTCTTTTAAAGTGTTCATGATTTCATTTCGATAAAGTATTTAAACTGAATCAAAATGTAGGAATACCGGTATCCATTTGTTAATTTGAATTATTTTTTTCAATCAGTGTTAGAAGAACAAAAATATTGAACTAAACAAGCTGCACCTAATATTAGTTAATATTATTACCTAATATTAGTTAATATTATTAAGATTTTCCAATCACTCCTATTATTATAGAAATAAAAACAGAAAACACTAGCTGTGGATATAATTAAGTAGTTTGAATTCCTTACACATTAATTTTTGTTTAAAGACTTGAAACATTCATTGACGCAACAAATTTGTTTGCGACAGCAAATTTTTATTTTACTTACTTAACAATTTGAAGATAAAAATATGAAAGTTTCATTACCTATTTGATAAGTATAACCAATCGAAGTTTAGATGAACAAACATTCGTTCGTAATTGAGTAAATTAAACTGAACTAGTAGGAATCTTTTATTTTAATAATAAATAATTAAGTCTATTTTATTCTATCAATTCTATAATATTATCTAATAAACTTCTAAAATATATCTACCTTCCTCTTTTAAATCTTCAATTAATTTACCAACATCACTAATTTCTTCACCCTGTTTTTTAGCACCATTAATAATAATATCAGATAAACATTGAGTAATATCAGGAACAGGCCAAGTTGGACCACAAAGATAAAATCCACCTTTTTTATTAACAAAAGCATCAGTTAATTCTTCAATTGATTCTTTAATTTTATCTTGAATATAAATTTTTTGAACTTGATCTCTTGAAAAAGCCGCACCAATATGAGTTAAAATACCAGCATCTTTATAAGCTTCCCATAATTCCCCATAAAGATATTCTTCCTTTTTATGTCTTGAACCCATGAATAAATAAATTTCTCCAATTTCCATACCTTGTTGTTTTTGCCAAATTTTTTCTTCTAAAAATGCTTTAAAAGGAGCTAATCCTGTACCTAAACCTGACATAATAATTGGTTGTTTTGGTGATGGAGGTAATTTCATAACTGATGGTTTAACACTTACAACTAATTCATCACCAATTTTTAAATCAGATAAATATTTTGAACAATGACCATATCTTAATCTTCCTTTTGGATCAATCCAATCAACTACAACAATTAATAAATGAACTGAGTTTGGATGTAATTTTTGTGACGAAGCTATGGAATATTCTCTTCTTTTTAATGGAGCAATAATTTTAACTAATTCATTAAATGCTGGTCTTGCAGATGTAAATTCTTCTAAAATATCAAAATATGAATCAAATTCAGTATCTTGTCTTTTCTTTAATTCTTCTGCTCCTTCACTACTTCCTAATTTTGTTAATTGTTCTTTTTGTTTTGAATCTGTTGCAAATTCAGCTAATGATTCATAAAACCTTTTTGGCGGTTTACCTAAAAAGTCAATTGATTCAGATAAAATTTGTCTAACAGTTCTAATTTCATTAAATTTAAAATCTTCTTTATTAGTCATTTCAATTAATGAATCCCCATCAAGATTATAAAATTTAATAAATTTTTCAACTTCTTCTGAATTATTTCTACCATGAATACCTAACGCTTCACCTAATTCATATTTTAATCCAGTTCCAGTAATATCAAATTCAATATGGAAAATATTTCTTGAATATTCAGTTGGTGTTAATCTTTTATTTTCTTGAACTTTAACAACAAAATTTTTAACTGGTAAATCTGGTCTTAATTCCTTTTTAATATTAAAAGTATCTGGGAAAGTAATTTTTTGAGCTATATTATGATAAGACGAATGATTAACTACTTCTGATTTATCAATTGGAATTCTTGGATTAGCAATTAATGAATTCTCTTTAATGAAAAATGGAAGTGGTTCAAATTCTTCTGCAGGTTCCTCTTCAGATTGTTCTTTTGGTTTGTCTTCTTCTGTTTTCTCATCTTTAGCGGTACCATTTGATTCTTTATTCTCGGTGTCTTCTGTCTTTTCTGATAAATTTTCCCATTCAGGTGATACTTCAACTTCAACAATAGCATGTTTTTGATCAGCAGCTTTGATGAAATTATCTAAAACAGTTGCCAACAATTCAAAAGATCCACCATTAGCTTGTAACAATTTGTTGACAATATAACCACCCAATTCAGGTAATGTTGCTCTCCAAAATGCTAGTTGTAATAAAAGTTCAGCAGTTAATCCTTTAGTTCCATTATTAGTTTCATCCAATGCTTCAACAACAGTAAGATCAACAACACTTAATTTATTATGATTAATAGCTAAACTTCTTTTAAATTCAATTGGAAATTTTTCAGTATCAATTTGTTGTTTACTATTAACTAAAATAACTTTTCCTTTTGGTTTTAAAGTTGCTAAAAAATCATATGAATTCAAAAGTGATAAATCTTCAATCAAAACTACATCAGCTGCATCAACTGAAACAAAGTCACCAGTAGTTGAAATTATTTGTGATTGGAAAACTCCTCCTGATTTTGAATTGTCGAATTTATTTCTAATACTAATCTTTTTTCTATCATCTAAAGATAATGAAAGAGCTAATTTATCAGCAGTATCAACAATTAATGAATTATCTCTTCCCCAAAACAAATATTTACCTTCTGGAGAAGTATTAGCGTTGAGTATTTCATCTTTATCATTGTTTACTTCAAATTTAGATAATAATTTATCAACATTAACATCTCCATCAAATTTAGCAACCGACTTAGCAATAGTGATTGGACTCCAAGTAAAATCATGTGGATATTTGAATTCTTCAATAGTAAGTGAATGATATCTATTACCTAAAAATAATGAAGCACTAATGTCAGCTTTCAATTGATCATTTTGAGTTGACAAGACCACCAATTTTTCAGTTGATTCAGGAATGATAGATAAAAATTTATCTTGATTAAAAGGAACAGGTACTCTAATTTGAATTAAACCAAACTCATCATTTACTAAATTACCCCATTGTTCACTTGCAAAAGTTCCATAAACAACGAAAACAGTTTTAGCATCTTTATTTCCAAGGTATTCAAATTGTGAGTAATTTTTGCCTGTTATTTTATTAAGTAATTCAAATGCTTTATCAATAGTTGCATCTGAATTTGATGCAGAATCTAATAAATCTTGATACAATTGTCCAATTTCCTTTACTGATAATAAATTTTCAAATTTTCTAAAATTTTTGGCAAATTCAAGACCATCAAACAAAAAGATTGATGGTTTTCCTGAAAGAAAAGCAAAAAAATGATTTAAAATAGTTAAATGTTGAATTTCATTTCCAAAATTTAATGGTGTGAAAACTGGGAAATTTAAATCTCTTGCAACATTTAAAACTCTACCATAATTAGAAACTAATGAATCATCAACGAAATCAACAGCTGAAACATTAAGTGATAAAGGAGCTTTTTGACCATATAAAGAATTTCTCATATAATCAATTCCATTTGCTCCAACAATAGCTGAAACAGGTTGACCATTTGTACCATTCTTTTTAAAATATCCTAAAATTGCATTTGATGCACCTGATCTAACTTCAAATTTATTATAAAATGGAACTATATCAAATGCATTTGGTTGTTGATTATGTAACCATAATTGAATATATGAATCAAGTAAATTTTCAATACCAATAGTTTCATAACTGAAAATTTTTGATGCAATAGAATAAATAGATTGATTTATAATTGTTGTAGCTGAAATATATGAATTTCCTTTTATCAGGTTTGGATCAGTTGTTATTCCAAATGGATTTGAATTTAATAAATTTGTAACTTTAGAACCAACAGAACCTAAATTTTCACCATTTTTATTAGGAGAAGAAGACCCATTTTGTAAAGCATGTGGAGCCATGATTCAACTTCTCAAACTCTGATATTCTCTATCTTAAAGATGGTAAGTTTAACAAATTTTTAATGCTTTTGAGTTTTTCAATAAAAAAGAAATTGTTAATTTTTCATATTTCATATCTTACTTTAAGTTTTTTAATTTTGTTCAGAATCACGTGCCAGCAGCTAATGTTAAAAACAAATCTAGCCCCCAAAACCCCCCTTGCTTAAAATAAGTTTACATTAATATCGATCTCTTTCTTCAATATGATTCGTGATATCCTTGGTATAACGAATCAGTTCTACAAATTTATCACGCGAAATTGGAGCTAAACCAATCAGGTTTTATCTTCAACTGTTTTGATTATGGTGAGTTGAAAGAGATCCAAGATTGGTGCGATTACAATACTTGACTATAATATAAAGATATTTTGGACCAGAATATACAATTTAATTAAATACGTTCTTGAACTAGATATATTAAAAGAGCTAGTTGCATTTACATGTTTAGATTGTGATTCATATCATGATGTTGTGTTTGATTATAATAATGCTAAGAAAGCAATTGAACGAAGTCATTTAAAACTTTTGCTAGATAATTTTGAAGTTGAATTTGAAGTTGTAAAGCTTTAGATGAAGTTATTGAAGTATCTGAGGAGTCTAAAGTTAATGATACTTAAGTAGTGAAACTTTCGTACAAATTTAATAAAGATTTATTGGTATGTATAAACTAAAAGACCAATACTTTTATACATAGCATAAAAATCTTTATTAATGCTTAAGTATCATTAACTTGATAAATCATATGGTGAGGAATAATGATTGTACAAGATGACCATCAGATCCAATGAATCAAGCTCACGTAAACTAAAGAAAAGAATATACTACAATTATATCTTTAAAAGAATTTAAAATAATTAAAAATTTATACAAAATAAAACATAAACACTTAGTAAATTATTATAAATTAATGAAATCAATTTAGTTAACCGAAATAAAAAAATTTTGACGAAAGGAATATAAAAAAACTTTAACGAATTTGAAATGAAAAATTTAGTACTCAACTCTAGATTAAGCACTTATTATAGTTGAAGATATTTTTTTTTGAAAATGTTCAACATTTTTGGGGGTATCATTGAGCAAAATTTATCTAAAACATGATTGAAAGAATAGTCACCAATAAACTGAATATTGTTGAAACTTTCAAAGCAGAACCTGATGCCTCATAAGTACTAACTGATGGAATTGATGATACTATTGATGTAGATTGTTGACTTAATGTTGTAATTGGACTAATTTCAGTAGATATTGAAGTTGAAACAGCTGAGTCCGAACCAAAGTCACCTGCAATTGTTGTTTGACTAATTTCTGTATCGTTTGTTTCTCCGGTTTCATCTGATTTAGTTGAAGTAGTAGCAGTGGTGATTGGAGTATTAGCAGTAGCATCTGGAGTATTAGCAGTAGCATCTGGAGTATTAGCAGTAGCAACTGGAATATCAACGGAAGCAACTGGAGTATCAGCAGTAACAACAGAAGTATCAGCAGTAGCAACAGGAGTATCAGCAGTAACAACAGGAGTATCAGCACTAGCAACTGGTGTATTGGCAGCTCCTTCAGATTCAGCATTAGTTTCAACGGCGTTGGATGTAACAGCAACTTCAGTTTGACCATTAGCTATAGTAGATTCATGTTGATTACCATTTCCTTGACCAACGATTACTGTAGATGACTCCCTATGACTTTCATCAGTTTCAATGGTTTGACCTAAATTTCCATTGTGAGTTGAAGGTGTTACTGAATTCAATTCTCCCAAACTTGAGGTGAGTGGTGTTGATGGCACTATAGATGATGATGAGTTCCAGTATGGATATTGAGGTCCACTTGTAGGAGATTCAGGAGCAAATGTAGTGATTGTAGTTAATGATTCACCTGATTTTGATACTATTCCAGATTCAGTAACAAATGATCCATCTGATTCAGTAGTAGTCCAAGTTGTTTCATAATTTCCACCTCCGATTGATGATGATGAAATTTCAGGAGCAAAGGTAGTGATTGTAGTTAATGAAGATCCAGATCGAGATACAATTCCTGATTCTGTAACAAATGATCCATCTGATTTAGTAGTAGTCCAAGTTGTTTCATAATTTCCACCTCCAATTGATG